>NW_008618655.1:5698-6843 GCF_000691845.1 Merops nubicus | reverse complement strand
ACGGGCACCGCGCAGGGCTGGTGAGGAGCGGAGGGCACAGGCACCGCAGCGCCGCCAAAGCGGCCGGGTTGCCAGCGTGGGGTGCCAGCACAGGCCCGGCCGGGGAATGGGCTCAACTGACTGCCAGTCAGATCAGCGGAGGGGAGTGACAGTCAGAGAAATAAAAGTTAAATCTTGAAACACGTTCCCTCCCCCCTCCCTTCCTCCCAGGCGTAACTTTACTCCCAGTTTGCTGTCTCCTCCCACGTAGTGGTGCAGGGGGATGGGGAAATTGTCAGTTCCTCATATCTTGTCCCTGCCCCTCCTTACTCCTCAGAGGGTAGGACTCCTCACACTCTTCCCATGCTCCAGCGTGGGGTCCCTCCCACAAGACATTTGCCCATGAACTCCTCCAGCATGGGTCCTTCTTTCATGCTGCAGTTCGTTGTGAACTGCTCCAACGCGTGCCCTCCATTGTGTGTGCTCTGTCAGGAAGAGAGCTCGCAAACCCTGGGGGTTGGTCATGAGTCCTGCCAGCAAACCTGCTCTAGCATGGGGTCCTCTCCCTCTGTGGGTCCACAGTACAGGCTTCCCAGGGGGTCACAGACTCCTCTGGGCATCCACCTGCTCCACTGTGGGGTTCTGCACAGGCTGCAGGTGGATATCTGCTCTGCCACTAACCTCCATGAGCTGCAGGGACGCAACCTGCCTTGCCACAGTCTTCACCGTGGGCTGCAAGGCAATCTACTCCAGCTCCTGGAGCATCTCCTCCTCCTCCTCCTCCTCCTTTTTCACTGACCTTGGCATTCACAGAGTTGTTTTTCTTTCCTGTTCTCACTCCTCTCTCCCAGCTGCTGTTTCTCAGTTGTTTTTTTTTTTTCCTTCTTAAATACATTATCAGAGAGGTGCTATCACCACTGCTGATGGACTCGGCCTTGGCCACCAGTGGGTCCATCTTGGATCTGGCTGGTGCTGGCTCCCTGGGACACTGGGGAAGCTTCTGGCAGCTTCTCACAGAGTCCGCCTCTGTAGTTCCCCTGCTACCAAAACTCTGCCGCACAAACCCAATGCAGGCAGGCACAGGAAGGACCAAAGAAAAGGAAATTTGTGTTTTGGTGATGTTCATTCATCTTTATTCCATACCCACAGCACGAGACCCGCTGACA
>NW_008618655.1:863-5564 GCF_000691845.1 Merops nubicus | reverse complement strand
GCACTCCAGCTGCCGGGGCGGCCGGCGCCAGTCGGAGGCAGGGGGCAAAGCCAGAATCCTCTCAGCCGAGACCTGCAGCATCCCGCGGAGCCCGAGGAGATGCTGGGGACCAGTGCAGAGCCCCCGCTGGGAGTTCCTCTGCGGCCCAGAAGAAACCGCCATCAGCCAAAGGAGCTGCCGGTTCGGCCAGGCGCGCCCCACGTCCGCAGAAGCAGCCCGAGGCTGACCCAAGTGGGGCCTGGGACCGGTTCCTGCCTCCTGTGGAGAGCGAGGACATCCCGCGGGTGGAGAAGGAGACCCGGGGCCAGTGGAGTAACCCCAAATGGTACGAGTGGCGGGAGAACCGCATCACCGCCTCCGTGGCCCCCAGGATCGCCAACAGCAGGTTCGCCAATGGCAAGACGGACGAGGTGCCCAAGTCCTACCTGAAAGCGGTGGTGAGCTCCGGCCCTGGGGTGCAGACGCCGGCGATGTCCTGGGGGATCCGCAACGAGAAGGCAGCCGTGCAGGCCTATGAGAAGCTGAAGTCGGCCGCGGTGGGCAAGCCTGTGCGGGTGGACGACTGTGGCCTCTTCATTGACCGGGACAAGAAGTGGATCGCCGCCAGCCCGGATGGCATCATCAAGGAGGCAGCCACAGGGAAGGCCCTGGGGCTGCTGGAGGTGAAGTGCCCCTACAAGCACAGGAACAGGACGGTGCGTGAGGCCTGCAAGGACAAGGATTTCTGTCTGGAGGTGGACGGGGACTCCTATGCCCTGAAGAAGGACCATGCCTACTTCACCCAGGTCCAGTGCCAGCTGGCGGCTGCCGGTTTCCAACAGGCCGACTTTGTGGTGCACACTACCAAGGAGACAGCCGTGGTTCCTGTGGAGTTTGACAGCAAGTTCTGGGGGCAGACGGTGCCCAAGCTGGAGAAGTTTTACACCGAGGCGGTGGTTCCTCACCTGCAGGAGAAGGCACATAGCTCCGTCTGGGCCAAGGAGCAGTAGAGCCCCTCCTGCCTTACTCTCTCGGCCACACGAGCCCAGCTTTGGCCCCTGGCATAGAAATTACACCCAGTTTTGCTGTTCCTGGACCGTTTGCTGCCTCTGCCCCAGTGCAACTGCCTTGGGACCGAACTATCGCACCAGCAGGGCCCTGCTGTGGTAGGGTCCCCAGAGACACCCCAGCCAGGCCAGTGCTTGGCCCCAGTGCTTTCTCACCTGTCCCCCCCCAACTGCATCCCCCATTGGGCCCAACAGAACTGCCCGATGGATGCCAGTGCGCCTATGCGTCTGCAGGGAAAGCCAGCAACACCCCTGTCCTGGAAGAACAGGCTTTTTGTGGAGAAAACTGGATCCTTTGGCACAACTGCTGTCAAGAACAATCAT
Organism: Merops nubicus; assembly: GCF_000691845.1. NCBI lineage: Eukaryota > Metazoa > Chordata > Aves > Coraciiformes > Meropidae > Merops > Merops nubicus. The sequence continues at coordinate 4,194 of NW_008618655.1, read as the reverse complement.
AGCTTCGCTCTGAAGTGGAGACAGAGCCCCAAGAGCAAAACAGCTTTTGAGCTGAAGAGTGATGTGCCTTGAAAGTCACAGCAAGAGCATGTGGACACCCTTCCTCCCTGAGCCATCGGACCTGCTGCTTCCTTGGTGTGACCCATGATGGGCACGATGAGCTGGCTGCAGCCTTGGGAAGCTGGTGCCTGCCTCAGGTTGTCCCCCAGTCCACACACCACCAGAGGACCTTCCTGTGGAGCATGCCTGTGTGCTACAGCAAGGTGGGGAGGTGGTCATCACTCCATTAAACCCAAGATGTGTTCACTTGTTTGTTCCCTGTTGTTTGTGCCGCTTGGTGCTTCCCTGGGGGGGCAGGAGGAACAGGGCTGGGTGGGATCCCCTCACCACATCCCCTCCCAGCCACAGCAGTAGGGGAGCATTTGTTGTAAGACCTGAGGCCACCAAACTACACCCAAGCCACCACAGTTATGGCAAAAGTACTTTATTATATACATAAGACTCCAGCCACACTCCACAGGGCAAGGACCAGAATTTGCTATTTTACATCTCAATACAAAGTAACTATAAAAACATAAAGCACTTTTGGGGCCCAGGCTTTCCACAGGAGGAGAGAGGCACAGGGATGAGCCTGGGGGCTGCTGAGTGACAGGGGGCTGCCCCACACCCTCCCCCAGCTGTGGTCCCACAGTAACCAGATGTGCAAGTAGGAAAGAACCCAGTCAAGAAATAGAGCCATGGGGACCGGTGAGCAGAGGCTGTCACCGGGACAGGAGCAGGGCCTGCGTCCCCCAGGGAAAGTGCAGAAGGCACGTGGGCCAGGCTCTTTGGAGGGGATGAGGAGGACAAGGATGAGGAGGAAGAGATGGGATCCAAGAGTTAGAGCACATGGGGCCCCAAGAGATCACACACACCGCGCACAGGGGACATAGAGGGGGAAAAGCCTTCCACTGCCAAGCTTCACCAGGGGCCTGGAGGAGGCACATCCCGTGTCTTGGGAGCAGCAGTTGCATAGCAGAAGGGGCTAGGGGCCCACTCTTGACACATCATTAGGTTTCACTCTACATGTCCAGGAGAAAGAAAAAACAAACGCCAGAACCATGGATTTCTGTGATGGAGGCAGTGCTGGGCAGCAAGGCCTTCCCAGCTCCTGGCTCCATCTGAGCTCAGGGCTCAGCACCTAGCTGGTGTCAGAGCAGATGCTCCACTAGACAGCCCTGCAGGCAGGAGATGGCCACAGGGCACAAGCTTCAGTCATTTTAAACTGAAGTGGAAATTGTGGAAAGCTAGCTGGAGCACTCTCCTGCTCCCCTTTCAAAGGGCTCCCAGGCCTGCCATGACCAGCTCCGAGAACTTCAGTCTCCTACCAGGAATCCCAACACCCGGCATACAGGAGACCTCAGTGCCAGTGGAGAACATGAACAGAGGAGGGCTGCTCAGCAAGAACAGCCTTTATAATCGCCTACTAGAGGATGCCTTTGCTGCTCCGGACCCAACAGGACTATCCTGGGGCTGATGGACACAGCAAATGAAGCTAGGAGCACCATGGGCCAGGGGAGGGACCTCCCCTGTGCAGCCTACAAGGCTGATGAGCCAGAAATGGATGGCTCCACCAGTACCCCCAAGACACAGAGCCCTGATCTGCTTCAGGCATCAGCAGGACTAACGTCCCTTCCCATCCCATCCAGGAGAGCAGCACGCAACATGGAGGGAGCTCTCCTGGGCTGCACCCACTTGCTGGAGAACTTGGGTCACTGGGGCTTTGCCATCGCAGCCCACCCGAAGGTCGAAGGCAAGGAAAAGTAAGCAAAAAGGAGGAAGGGGTGGGGAGAGTGTCACGTCCTGGGATAAGTGTACGCTTCCACCACACCACAGGAAAAACTACTTAGACTAGGTTCTCCTTGTCTGCCCTGGGGGAAAGGCACTGAGCTTCGTGCAAGGACAGAGATGTTTCCAAGTGACCTAGTGCACGGCTGGACCACCCTCCTCTCCACCCAGCACCTCTGTGGTACCCGAGCTCTACGGCCAACGCGATCCCCAGGGAGGATGCACGTGGCAGCTTCCAGGAGTCAAGACGTGCGAGGGGGACAGCCCAGCCCCGCGGCACAGTCCCTCCTCTGCCCTTCCTGTGCATTGATTGTCTACCCAAACAGGGCTACAGTCTTCGGTTCAGAAAGGGGACCCCTGGCCTCCCTGCTCTGGAGGAGCTTCAGTCACAGAAGCGCTTGCGGGGCACCGTCCGCGCTCGGTTCGAGCGGCGAATCTCCTGCTTGGCGTCGCGGCAGCGCTGGCAGATGAAAACCTCAGGCACGTTGGACTTGCGGATCTTGGCACAAGAGAGGTGGATCCAGGTAGCGCATTCGTTGCATTCGATCATGGGCCTCCCCGCGAAGGGCTTCAAGCAGAAGCAGGTGATCAGATCCCAGGCGTCGTCGTCTGGTCAGGGAGAGACACAGCGGTCAGAAACCACCTTACCTGCTGCAGGTCTGGCTGTGGTCAGGCTAGCCGCTTCCACTGGTGTTAGATGGGACAGCCCCCCACTCACCTTCTGCTTTGGTGTTGGGAGCTGCTGGGAATTCGACCGCTAGAGTTGCAAAAGGGGGAGAAAGAGAAAAATATAAATAAAGACCAGATGAGCAAGGCAGCCCTCCACCCCACTTCAGGTCGGTACCGTTCATTCTGCAGGACAGAGCTGCCAAAGGGCAGGCCAGCTCACAGCCCCCTGCTCTTCTGTCCCCCTGGGTCCCAGAGGTGCTCTGCTTGCTGGGAGAAATGTGGGCCATCAACAAGCCCTCCCTGCTGCCAGCGTAGGTGGCTCCAGCACAACAGGGCCCTCCGTACTCCCTTCAACACTTACCACTAAGCTGTGAGCTCCCTCGGCTCACATCTTCCCCTTCGCTTTGGTCCAAGGTACTGCAGGTACTGGGGCTTTTCCTCCCTCCAGAGCAGGGGTCATGCTCCTTTAGCTGAGGATCATCTCCTGCTGGCTTCTCGGTCCCCTGCGCTCCATGCATCCAGTCCTTCTCGGCCTTCATCAGCTCCTCCAGGAGGGAGCTGGGCTGGGTGTCCCCAGCCAGGTTGAGGGAAGGCTCCAAGAGCTGCTCTTTCACAGGAGGCAGCTGTCCCTCCAGCACAGCCGGCTCCTTCACCTCATCCTGCTCTGCCCCAAAGCCCTTCCCCACACTCAGTGGCACGCTATTCTCCACCTCCTGCTCCAAAACGAGTTTCTTTGCTGGTGGTTTCTTCCGTTTGGTTTGCTGGGGCTGGACGTCATAGAAGCTGGTGGGGAAAGCGGAGCAGCTCACAAGCAGGCTGGTGTCCACAGGCCCCC
>NW_008618655.1:0-832 GCF_000691845.1 Merops nubicus | reverse complement strand
AGCATGCCTGCTCCTCCTGTCATCCATCAGGATGTGGCAGTCAGAGGAGTGGGACGAGGCCCAGCTATCACTGTCCTGAGTACTCCCTGTGCTGTTCTGGGGACTCATGCTGCCTCTGTGAGTCCAGGGCTCATTCTGCAAGAGGGGAAGAGGCAGAACTAGCTTGGGAGATAGCAGGAAAGACACTCAAGGTACAGAGGAAGGGGCTTAGGATAAAGAATAGCACTCTAGGAGAAGAATTAGGAGCTGGGTCACAGAGGGAACCCAGAGGAACACTCCACAAGCCCACTTACCTCTTCAGGGTAGGGGATGTAACCTGCGTAGGCCAAAACGAAGGTGCAGAACTGGTTGAAATCCTCCACGGTTCTCTGGCGTTTCTGCAACGGCTGCAACAAATGCCACATGTCGATTGAACTCCCTGGATACCCCTACCCGAGCCGAGCACCACAGCCAACCCCAGCAGGCAGCCCTGGACCGCCAGACAATTATACAAGCACATAATATTTAGGTCACCCAAACATCCATCCTTCCCATAACCCATCTGCATCATCTGGCTCGGCAGATGCAGCCCTTCCCTTTAAGATCCCGATCGCGGGGTGGGGGGGACGCACGCAGTGACGACAGGATGGGACACCCAGAAGCGGAGCAGTGTGACTCAGAGGCTTGGAGCCCCGGGCCGGGGATGTCCGCCCACGGCCGCCTGGCTCTAGGCCGGAGGGAGAAGGCGGCCGGGGCTGGGAGATTTGGGCTTCCCCGGCTGATCCGGGTCAGCGGCAGGAGGCCGGCGCCGCTCGGGACGAGGTGCCGAGGACAGAGCCGCGGGGAGCAACCG
>NW_008618654.1:1632-6357 GCF_000691845.1 Merops nubicus | reverse complement strand
TGGGGCATGGAAACACGAGGGGTGGGGTCTCTGGGCACACAGAGCCGTGGTGGTGCAGAGGTGTGAGTCTGCAGCCGGGGCTCCCTTAGGTGGTGGGGAGAAATGGGCATCAGCAGGGTGTCGCTGGCTCGGGTGGCAGCAGCGAGTTATCTTTGGAGATAACCCAGGCTTGCCGTTGACTGGAGCAAGTGCCTCCGCCGCACATGTGGAAAGGAAGATGTCAAGCCTGTGCCTGGTGATATTTCCCAAATATCACTAGTGACATCAAAAGTCTCCAGCAGAAATGGAAGTGGAATTTGGCTCGGTCACGAGCCCAGTGTGTGTTTTAGCCGTGTTCCTCCACAGAGGGCTTGGCTGGCCTCGCCTCAGCTTTGGGCCAAGGAGCGTACTTGCTGTTATGGAAGTAAACTTGCAAAGGGATCTCCATGGAGGCTGACTCAGCCCGTCTCTGTTTCCTTGCTCCACGTGTCCATGATGCTCACCGGGGCCCTTTTCCCGTGTTCAGCTGAGGAGTGTTCTCCTGGCAACGCTTGAACTGGACGTGGCTGGAGCCTCAGCTGGAGATGTGCATGGGACCGTGTTTCTGTGGGTGGAAAAGGTGCTCTGAAGTCATCTTTCATGGGAACCATGGGGTTGTGAGGATGAAAGAAAAGATCTGAAGCAGACAAACCCTTGTGCTGGTGTTGGAGCAGCTCCTGAGGTCTCCCATACCCCACAGGGCTCATTTGTAGGTACCAAAATCCAGTGTTTGGTAGTAAGGCTCTTATATCCTTATGAAGAGTCAGCTGAAAGTGAGATTAACTTGCTTTAAGATGAGGAGAGGTTTCTGTCTGAACAAGGGGAAAGAGGGAAGTCCAGCACTGTCCAGCAGAGGTGAGTGTGTAGGGAGCAGGTGAATCTCTCTCCTCCATGGGACTAGGGAGGCATCTCTAGAGGCCTCCTCCTGATTCTTCATACCCACTGACTATTCCTGAAGGAGTCAGGGCACATCAGCTGCTGAGCTTCTTCCATGGCATTGTGGAGCAGCAGTCAATATTCCAGCAAGGTCTCCAAGGCTGATGTGGAGATCGAGACATCCTTGATCACCATATTCCTCAGACACCTCTGCTATTTACTTAATCAGCTGCAGGGCTTTGAAGCAACTCAGATGGTATCTCCTGTGGCCTGTTTACCGTGGTGGCGTGGCTAGTTCCAGGGAGGGATGCTGTGAAGAGTACGTAGGTGTTTGTGGGGTTGTGTATTTGCATGGGTACATAGGCAGCAGGGCTTGGAGAAGGAAGTAGAAGCCAACTGGACTTTCCTCCTGGTGCTGAGATCTGGGAGGCGAGAGAGGTTCTTTGTTGGCGTGGATATTCCATTAGCAGCCTCCCAAGAGATCCTTCTCATTCATAACCCTTCCTTGGAGCCTCTGTGGAGGTAGTCTCTAACCAGGCAGCCTGCAGGGCAGAGAGGCACCCGCCTGGGCCTTCGCTGGAGTGCTTCCCTCTGGTTAAGGTGCTTGGACTCCCAAGGTCTCTTGTTTTCAGAAACACTGAGTAACGTGGAGGTTTTCCTCCAGGATGCCAGCTCAGTGTGGGTGCTCAGAGCCCCCCTCATGCATAGCACGGTGCCTCGTCAGAAGCTGGGAATGTTCCCTTCTCCCTTTGGTATGTCCTTCCTGGCAGGAGGATGATTCAGTCCTTGGGGAAGAGCTTTGGCTACCTGCAGCCCCATCCCGCCGCCCGGCTGGGGCAGCGGCTCCGCTGGGCTGCTCCCTCAGTGCCCCTGGTTAGACTCACTGCTCGGTGCTCTGGCACCCCGGGGGTCCTGGGGGTGCAGCAGATGAGCTCATAACACAACTGCCATTGGCTCTGCCTGCTGCTGAGCACGACTTCCAGGCCCCTGATTCATTTCCCAGGGCTGAAGCGTGCAGCCCCTCCTCTAACCCCGATTTCCCCGGCGTGCCCGAGGTCAGGAGGGGAACAACGGGAGGAAAGGACCCTCTTGGATTTCCTCTCTTGGAATTTTTCTCTGCGTTCTTATTCATTCTCGCTCTTTCTATTTTAAAATTGTTTTCTTGTGCAATCTGTGTGGGTATGTGCTGCTATATTTAATACTTTGCTAGTATCAGATTTTGCTTTCAGGGGCTTTCAAAGCAAAAACAATAAAAATAAATCCTCTTGCCGGAGGTCGCTGAGGTGGAATGGCTTTTTCCCAAGTGCTGACATGCTTTGGACTTCTCCCTGTTCATGCTTATTTGCCCCCTTACCAAGAGGCCCTGCTCCCCCATCAGCTGTCCCTGTGCCTGGTGATGAGGACAGCGTTGGTGCTCCAAGCACTAGGCCATGGGTGTCCTGGGCTGGGTGACCCAGTGGCTTCCATTTGCCTGTCCTGGAGAGCATGGAAGGTGCTTCTGCAGAGCTGGGCCAGAAGCAGCCATCCTTAGTCTCCTGCTTTTTGCTTGCAGGCTCTTTGATTTTGAGCTCGTTGGTCCCTTAGCCTGAAATTGTCTCTTGTTTTTTAGCATCAAGGTTTTGGACTAACATGACAAATCTATCTCTGGATTCTTCCAGACACTGGTTGCTTCTGCTGGAGAGGTGTGAGGCACCACTGAACTGCACCAGCCCCAGCAGAGAGGAATCCGCTTGCAATCCCAACTGGAGTTGTCCCAGCAGGAGTCCCCCAGCCCACCTCTCCACAGCTCCTGCATCAGGGCTGGGGCAGAGCCAACCTGGAGAGGTCCTGCTGGCGTCCTGGCCTGCAGGAAGGGACCCTTGGTGCCCAGATCTCTGAGTGCAGGAGGACAGCGGTCCCGGCTCGCCGTGCGTGTTACCCAGCCCCGGCCGGCGCTGCGGGTCCGGCTCTGCTGCATTCCCAGCTCTCCAGAGCTGGGTAACGCAGGAACCGAGGCTCCCACTGCTCTGTTTTGGTTTTATTAGCCAAACTATTTAACCAGCAGAATTGTTTGCAGAAGCAAAGCACTTTGGTCCCCTGAATCGTTGAGCTTCCGGTTTCCACCGGCTCTCGGTAGGACGGCGATCATGTGCTAAATCCCAATTAATCGGTACCAAGATATTTGAGGTTTAGCAGCTGGGTTATAAGATACAGTTTTTACTGGTTTTGACCTCAGTTAAATATGTTTTTAATAGTGGATGGTATTTAATTAAACATAAAATAACAGAGGCTTATTAAATCTAGAGAGACCTTTCTCAGCGATGGATATTGAATGTTAAGTCAATACCAGTTGGTCATTAGAAGCATATTCAGTGTGGTTTCACAGCTATGTAATAGGCAGGTATCTTGTTACCCATCCACCCAGTTTCAATGAATACCCTCTTAATAATCGATTGCCATTCATTTAATATATAATAATAACTGTCCTATTAGGGCTGAATCAGATCCTTGTAGGAGAGATGGGGGTAACCTGGCGCTCGCTGGTTTTCTGAGCGTTTTTTGTTTTGTTTCGAGCTGATGGTTCCCTGAGATTAGATTTTTCTGGGGTTATTGAAGATTGGGTGACACTGGGTTGGATGATGGACAAGCGAGCTCCACGTCATGTTCGTGTTGGGACCTGCCTGGAGCCACCACCACGGCTGGGGTGATGCAGGGGGGCTGCTGGCAGCACGGGGGGCTGAGCAGAGGTAGCTGCGACCATCCACCCAGGGTGCAGGGTGGGCAGAGCTGCACAGGAGTCGGGGCACAGCGGGGCTGATGCTGGTGGGATGATGCCGTGAGTCACAGGGTGTCCTCTGAGGGCTCCTTGGGCTTTCTGTGGGGCAGGAACCCCTCGCACGGGGCTGCAGGGGAGCAGGTGAAGCTCTGCCATGGGAAGAGCTTCCTGAGAGAGGAGGCGTTGCCCTGCAGAACCTGCTGCCACACAGTGTCTTCAAAGGCAACTCATTAGCTGGTGTCAGAGGAGGATGAGGCTCATTTGTGGGTGATAGGATCAGGAGGAGTCTCTGAGGGCACAGCAGATGTTTCTAATTCGTTTTCCTGTTTAAGGACAGGCAACTGAGGCGGTTTCCCATCTCTCTGCTCCCCTGTTTCTCCAAGGTTTTATAGCCTTGTCTTGCCTATCAGCTCGGTACTCCTCAGGATGAAAAGCATCTGGGTTGTCAGTGAAGAAGGACCCTAAGAGGACTTGAGATGCTCCATCTCAACCTTCTAAAGCAGCAGGTTGAGTGCAGGAGCCTCTTGTTCTATTTTGGGGTGAAGTATGGTTTGTTTTGCAAGGCCCAGCGTGTTGTCACTGCTCGCACTGGTGAGGCAGTGCTCTGCTGGAGCAGCTTTGGGGTGGGAAATGGGGGCTGGCATGCTTGGGAGGAGCAGGCAGAGCTTCCTCCTCACCAGGAGAGATGGAGCAACCCGGCAGCTGGAGAGGAGCTGGAGGGCTTGGGTCTTGAGAAGGGTTTTGGTCCCCTGCCCTGAGACAGAGCTTGCTCCAGCAGATAGTCTTCCTCAGCTTTCAGAATCCCATTCTGTACTTTGGGAGGCAGCTGGGCCAGGGCTGGGGCTGGGGGGTGGAGGGGAGGGCAGTGCTCGGGTGCATGCCCGTCAGGGTGGGCAGCACAGCCTGGTACCACCAGCTAAGAGTGCACCTTTCAAACGAGCAGTACTTGAGGTGGCAGCTTCTGAAGGGAGCACGGGCTGGTGCCAGACTGTTGCTGTGCTGCAGGCTCCAGGGTTTGGTTTCTGGGGGGGCACGTCTGTGGAGCTGGAGGACAGGGCGTTTCTCTTCTGGGGCCG
>NW_008618654.1:0-1553 GCF_000691845.1 Merops nubicus | reverse complement strand
CACGTCTGTGGAGCTGGAGCACAGGGCGTTTCTCTTCTGGGGCTCTGTGGGTAGCCCTATTAGCTTTCTTACAGTAGCATTTCTGGTTTAATTCCTCCGTGCTGCTGCGTTTCACAGGCTGTAACTTCTCATTTCTCCCCTCGTTAACCTGCGCAGGGCCCTGACTCAGCGCTGGAACAATGGGGAGCCAGGAGGAGCAGCAGTGATTCATGATTCATGCTGCCTGGGCTGAGCGGCTCCTCTGCTCCCCTCCTAACTCCTTCTAGGCTGAGTCAGGCTCTCCTCGCCCCCGGGCAGGAGAGCAGCTGTGGTGGTACCAAATGGGGAGCTGGGCAGGGAGTCTGGGGGGGCTGGTAGGGCGAGGCTGCTGCTGGTGCCAGCCTGCTCCCTGGGTGCTGCCAGCTCCGAGATCCCTGGTGAGTGTGGGGGGGTTGTTGCTGTGCCAGCACCTGGGGCATCTCCTGCTGTGTCAAGAGTCTCGCTGCCCTCCCGATGCCTCCCTGAGGATTCCCCTGGGCACAGGGGTGCGGATGGCAAGCCGGGCTTGTGGCCAAGCCAGCTGTGTGCAGCACGTGCTCTCCTGCTGCTCAGGCCCAGGTCTGGAGGCAAGGAGCAGATCCAGCCAGCTCTCCCTCCACGTCTCTCTTGGTGTGTGGCACAAGGCTGGGACTCCCTCTGCCCACCCTGCCTGGGCCTGCCCACCAGCCAACGGGCATGTCCTGACACCCATCCTCCTCTTGGCCAGGCCCTTCAGCAGCATGACCCGTGTGCATTGTCACTTGGCTGTGGGAGCAGCAGGACAGGACTGAGACTGAGCAGGTTCCTCACGTGTACGGCACCGGTTACAGAGTGGGCAGCCCTGAGTCCTGTCAGGATCCAGGCCCTGGAGTGCTGCGGGGTATGTGACCCCCAGCACCAGGACATTCCCAATTAGAGCTTTGCCCATTAACAGCAGCAACAGGCCCAGGGTAGCAGCGGGGCTCCAGCTTTACAGTAGGCACAGCCATGAGAGCAAAGGTGGAGGAGCACTTGGGCTGCTGCCTTTGGCTCGGCTTTGACCAGGCGGGCACTGAAGAAGCTGCACAGCTGCCTGCAGGTTGCCAGTGGGCCGCTAGAAACACCTCTGAGGTCGGGGAAAAGCTCAGCCTCTGAGGTTGACAGGAAAAGTCAAAGCTTCCCCAGACTTGGAGGCATGAGAGCAGTGAAAGGAATGGTGGGAGAACAGTTGCTGAAGTCCTGCTTAGCTCTGATCTTGGAGGGTGCATGTTGAAAATAACCCTGTGCCACCTGTGTTGTGCCAGGAGCTGCTGCCCTGGGCATCCCAACTGCCTTCAGGGCCATGAGAAGGATGGGGACGTTGTGGGTGTTCTGGGGTTGGGCCACCCTCTCTCACCTGGAGGGTGGGCACCGGGGTTGCCGGTACCCCCAGCACCCGCTGACAGGGCGTGCTGGACAGTTCCATGTCGTGAGCCCTGGGCGAGGGCACCACAGCCTGGCCCCTCAGCCTCCCCCTCAGCCTCCCTCTCCTGTTCCCTCCGCAGGCAGCCCTGGGC
>NW_008618653.1:0-25566 GCF_000691845.1 Merops nubicus | reverse complement strand
CGGGGAGAGGCGTCGTCGCCTTCCGGGCAAGGGGAGGGCCCGGTCAGTGCCCTTAGGAGGCCTTGCCGTGACCAAACCCGAGTTTCGTGGAGAAGGGGGCTTTTTGCAGCAACATTGTGTGAGATAGACTGTAAAAGAGGGTGGGGGGAGACCAAATAAAATAAGTGGGTTTTTTTGATAGGAGAAACCCATTGAGCGCAGGGGTGGATACAGGTAAACGGGAGGCAGGCTTAAGTACTGCAAGAAGGGCACGTTTGGGAGAGTTTGCAGAGATAGGAGTTTATGACCTCCAGAAAAGCTTCAGGTGTCCTGCCCAGCCTGTGCTGTCCTCTCAGTTATTTGGTTGTGTATATGAAAGCTGATGGGTTTACACGTTGTAGATTAAGCTACAAATGCTAAACTTATATGTAGCTATTGCATGATACTCAGAGTTTTCTTCTCTTTTCTTCTTCTGCAAGAAGAAACATATAGGCACTGCAGGACTAAAGTCTTTGAATCAAATGAAGGAAGCAGTACAGAAGCATCACAGAGCATTGAAATCCCACAGTCCATGTGAAATTAAACCTGATAGAAGCATGCAGTTTCCACTGCTGGGTGCACAGCACACCTGAGCTGAGGAGCACACAGCTTCAAGCAGTGAGCTGTGCAGGATGGGGCTCTGGCATCTCTGCATGTAGACATCACCGAGATGTGTGAGGTGATCTCTCAGCAAAATTTTGCAAGAAAGAAGCATCACCTGCTTGCAATACAACAGTCCATGCAGACACATACAGTGCTTCAGGAAGGCAGGTTCTCTGCACTTGTGTGTTTCCTGCACTGGCTGCAGAATGAGGGCTGTTGGAAACCAGAGGGTATTTTCTATTGAGAGACTTTGGAGAAATAAAAAGAGAAAGTCATGCACCCCCTACCTCCTCCATGTCAAGGAGATCTGACTGGCAAAGACGATGGGAAGTTTAAATGCAAGATAACTTTATGTTCCAGTTTGTTTTAGGCTTCGCTTCTGTGGAAAAAAATAGCCTAAGACTCCACAACAACCTCCAGACTCACAGAGGGTTATACAGTCATCCTAAGTGCTCAGGAAATATTTGCACTAGTGGAGTGGTGTTGCTAGGAGGAAGAGAGTGCCGAAAATTCTAGCTATTCTTTTCCACTTTGTTTACCAGATGCAGATTGCTCTGCTGTTGCCTTAAGCAAAAATGGCAAAAGCAACAGCAGCCCAGCATGTAAGTCGCCAGCTAAGCTGCTCACCAATACAAAATAAATGAGCCAAAGCTGTGCAAACATGTTCTCATTTTGACTCCAGCACTGGGCTGAAGTTGTGATTTGTTAACCTAAAATACCTCACGACTCCAGACCTCAGGATGCCTGAGGTAATACACAAGTTCTGGGGTGCTGTTCTGCATGCCAGACAGATGGCCATCTTCCACGTGCAGCTGCCACTAGTTTGTCTGGAGTTGTCTTACAGTGTGACCCCAGTTTATCACTGCAGCAAGCACATGGCAGCTTCTGCCCTCATTTGCCCTCTCCTTTCTCTCTCCATGAACTGCAAAGCATCTCTAGCTGTTGCAAAGCCAGATCCGGGGCTGGCCTAAGGCAGGCATCCGAGTGGACAAGTGCTGTGCAGAGGCCAGGTGTTGTGGTTTGAGGCTTGGAATGGCGTCGTGACCTTCCAGCAACTGGGAGGACCCCGGGTGGGTGTGAAACCATTGTATTCCCTCCCCTTCCCACACACACTCTGATAAGAGGCAGGGAGTGGTTTCTTATTTCACTCCTGCCTTGGAGCTCGGAGAGCAAAGTTCTCCTTTCACTCCGTGGGACCCTGGAACCATTTCTGAGGGTTTTGTATATTTTATTTTTTGTATTATTCCCCTAATCTTTGTATATATTATTTTCCTTACCTCCCTTTTTCGTTTTCTGTTCTTTGATGAACAATATACTTCATTTTTTTTTTTTTCAAAAGTGTCTCTCGCGCTCTCTCTCGGGGGGGAGAGGCAAGTACATAGTTCTGTTCCGTGTGGGTCCTGCCCTGAACCCCTTTTTACACGGAACCAGAACACCAGGAAACTCCTTCTGACAAGAGTGGTTTCTTACCTAGTGGCCTTGTCCCCCTTAGCGTCCACTTACCTCCCCTCTAGCCACCACTTGTAGGAACTTCCTGAGACTCTCATGCAGCCCAGCCTTTGGATGCTCCAGCAGGAGCACTGCCGTGCCACCAAACAGAGCTGTGGCACTCACTGCAGCCTAGGCAGTCCACTTGCCTAAGGGTAAAAAAAGTAGAAACTGGTCTGGCACCTTCCAAATCAGAGTTCGGGATGTCTCCAGAATATCCCAAAGAATATCCTAAGATCAAAAACTTCTTTCAGGTGGAAACAGGTCGTGTAATATGCTGCAGCCTACCTGTGTTTAACAATTTTAAACCACAGAGGAAAAAAACAAACAAAACATCCAAAACAAACTCCAAGTTTGATTGAGGAAATACTTAGTGGCAATTTAGGAGAAAGAAAAGCAGCTTGATTATTTCAGCAAGTTGCCCAACCAGCCCTGCTACTCTACCAAAGCTGCTGGAGTTGGTGGTGTTGCAGGATCTGTAGCAGTGTGAAAAGAAGCATCAGAGCTGGGTGGAGCAGAAAAAGTGATAGCAAAGAAATAGAACTGGACACCATCACGGTCCTAGTCTGGTGCCCTGATACCTCTGCACCACCTCCTGTCCCTGCTTAGAGCTGGGACAGTGATAGTGGTGCATCTCCTCCCTTTGACAGTGGGGTAGAGGGACTCAGAGCTTCTTCCTCCTGTTCTCAGGCAAAGTGCCAGAGGAGCGCTGTCCATCTGCCAATACCGCTGTACACAAATTCCTGTTTTTAGCTGATCCCCCATCTGTATATGCCAAACTACTTTTGTTACACCCAGGTTGTGATAGACAGGGGACCGTGACCTCGCTGAAGGTCACAAATCTATGCAAAGAGAAAGCAATTTTTATCCTAAACGGAACTGCAAAGATCTGGACTAGGTAGGAAAGCAGGGCTACTAATAAAGCAGTCTTCTGAAGATGTTTATTCCTCCTCATGTAAGCCTCAGCTGATCTCTTCCCCTGTTGGAAAAAGATTGCAAGTTTTAGTTAGAGTAACACCTATGATACCAAGTGACAGAAATAGCTTCCACAGCTGCTTTGTTCAAGAATTTTTCACCATCCCAAGAGAATACTTCTGCAGGATGACAGACACAGTGGGTAACACCACATCTTAAACTGGGCACTTAGAATATGCCACCTCCTCTCTGCAACTGCTGCTCAGGGCTGTTTTACAGCAGCAACCAGGAAATAGAAAGCCAGATGCGTGTTTAAACTCGTGAAAAAAAGATAATCAGTACAGAGACAAATTTCACCAGTATTTTATACTTGACATACATAAAGCATGGTGAGCATTTTTGAATTATTTCAGTCAGTTTGGGCTCCTATCCAGTACTTTAAAAAAACCCAACCCATAGCTAACATGCAGCATGATGTGATAGTCTTTGGCAAGAGACATCCAGGCAGTTAATGTAACTGTCACGTCGGTGTCTTGTAATGGTACAGTTTTAGAGCCTGGCTCACTGCGAGCAACTAGACACCACTCCAAAGGAAGGCCATTTCAGGACTTTGTTGAAGAAGCCCGTGAGCCTGGAGGACTAACAAAGTCAGCAACAGTTGAAACCAGGTTAGCAGAATGGCCTGAAGTCCTTTGTTTTTTTCTCGGCGAACCCAAAGGATCTGTTAATGGATATATCATTTCTGTAAAATGTTTTTGGACTTGAAAGACATTTGTAAGGATAGCTTTTTCACAAAGGAACCGGAATGGGGAGCAACAGGATGAACTTTGGGAAGTTAAGGCATGAACAGTGTGGCAACGTGCTGCTCAGGAAATGCCAGTGTTAAAAGCAGGAAGTGCAACTTTAACATCGACCTGTGAATGGGCGCAGCAGTTTATTACTGCAAATACCTTTTCCTTTCATCAGTATTCAGTGACTAAGCATGGACTTGTACCTCAGCTTTGGCTGTATTTACTGTGGCCTGGATTACCTGGCACGTTTTGAAAGGGTATTTTGCTGTTCCTTGCCTTTATCATTTCAGGAGGTTAGGGAAGGGAACAAAATTATCAGATAACAGATGTCAAAACCAAGGAGATGGAAGCTAAACCCATCAGAGGTTATTGCAGATACACAGCCTGCAGCTTTGGAGGTCTACTAAAAATAAAAACCAAAACTCAACAAACAATACCTTTCCATTCAGATCTGCCTTGAAATTCAGCCTGTAAGTCAACTGCAGACATTTCTTATAGTCTGGATTGTTTCCTGGCTTCCTGCCTTCAAACATTTACATTCCATAAGCACCAAAAGCTGTCCACAAAGTACATACATTTTACAGGTTTGAAGCACATCATTAGTGGCATTGGTTTTCCAAGACCTCAGAAATCACTTTCACATGTTTTAGCCTATGTACGTATAATAGGATTTCCTTCCCAAGTCTCTTTACTCTTGTCACTTTTGTATGCAAAATACTTCAGAATAACCTTCAGAATAAAAAGCCCAGTTCAACTACAGATGTGAAACAGAAACTTTGTTGTCTGCCCATCTCTCCTTTACTATTTTTTTTCCCCTCTTGGTTGCTCTTTGCTCTACTTCAGGACCAAAAGTCCAGCTGCTATAAATCTAAACACTGCCCAGGACAGAGTGCAACAAACAGCAAAATGAGTTCCAGTGAACACTGGTGAGCTCTAACCTTCCTAGGTATCCACATGGGTGTTCAGCCAAGCATTTCCATACTTTTCTATGATACAAGAGCAGTCATTTCACAATTAAATCTTTGGGCTAGAATCTACAGAATCAAGCAAAACCACTCAAAACAATCACAGACACTACCGCAGGTTGAAGAATAACAATGCATTTAGTCCAGTGAGCAGTATTGGCTCAACAGATAGGAAGGAGAAGGTCTTTCTACAGACTTCCATAGCAGAAAGCATCAGCAATACAACCATCTTCCATACTTTTTTCTGCAATGCCTGATCCTGGTCTGGGACTGTTGAGCTGTGTCACACTTTTGATATACAGCAGTCAGAAGACTAGCAGTGCCACTCAACTCCAGGCATACAGAGGGTTTCTGGTACTCCCAGAGCTGAGCTGCAGTATGCACTATCGCTAATCTCAGGAAGGTCAAACCCTTTTCTGATTAAAGGTTGTGGTCATTTATCAATGTGTAAGTAGACAAAAAAAAAAAAGGCAATTGTGAGCTGTCATCTAAACTTAAGAGTGTTTGAATGTTCTCAAGAGAATTCTCCCATGAAAGGCGAGAAGGGCTGAGGGAAGCTGAAGGGAATTACCATTTAATACAGCCAGTCTGTCTAGAGGACATTAGAATTGTGCTATTTGCTCGAAAGAGGCATTTCTGAACATCAAAGCACAAAGTAAAAGCAATGCAGTGCTACAGAATGAGGCTTTCTGGTGCACAATGTCAACCTCAGGGGCTACCTCAGTCCTGCATGTGCATTTCAGCTGACCATTGAAGCTGTGTCAGTACCGTACTCTGTGACCTGGCAGGTCAGCTCTGTGGAAAGCAAGTAAGGGGATATCAAAGCAGTGCTCACGGAGCGAGCAAGGCCACCAGATTCAGCCTCCAACTGCCAAACAGCCTCTGTTGGGAGCAGTGTAGAAGCAAGCTCCTGCCCTCTCCTTCCCATTCAAGTCAGAACAAGTTTCCCAGAAAGGGACCAAACCATTTTTTTTTTTTTAAACTAAATGCTTTTAATAGAAAACAAAATACAAAATAACTCTTTCCAGAAAGCAGAAATATTTAATCTCTCCAAATGACAAACTAGAACGTGCTTTATCCGCAGATCCTTGTTGTAAATGCTGATGATTTATCTCACAAAGTGTTCATGAAACTGATATTGCAACATTTTGATAAAAATTCAACGCTGGCAGAGCTGCCTCTGTGTATGCACAATAATTTAGTAATACTATTTTTTCCAATGTCACTTCTTGTATGTCTCTCTCTCTCTCTCTCTCTCTCCTCGTCCCCCTCTCCATTGACTGCCAACTTCCATTTACGGAAATATTTCTGTGAGGTGCAGTGGTAGATTGACATGCCCCGTTTCCATCTGGAGTCCAAACTTAGCCGCCTCACTTCTATTGTGCTCTCCCTCCAGACAAGACAAGTCTTTATTACCCTTAAAGCTACCACGCTACCCCACTGTCCTCCTATCCTCAAAACACAGTGCAACCAAATTCAGAAAGATTCCTAATTAATGGAACATAAATACAAATATCACAGCTAGTACCAGGAACCAAACCCATATAACAATGCAGAGATGGGCCTCTACTGAGGTCAGACTTCCATCCTCTTACTAAAAAGAAAAACTGTATTTTCTACTTAGCCAGTCCAAAATATTCCAGAAATGCTATAGGAAGCTGTAATACTTAGGACCACTATCACTGTAGAAAATATAAAATGTTCCTTTAATAGAAAGGTCTTAAAATGCTGGTCCTCTGCAATACCAGGAAAACAAAAGCAAAACACACTGGGCCAGTAGTTCTCCACACACTCAAACCTCAGCTAACAGCAGGTAAGATGTGCCAATCAATCGATGCAGGATATTTAAGTGCAGGTCAGCAGCTTATCTGGTTGGCAGTTTCACTGGTCTGGACCAGGCCTTCTATTTCCTTAGGCTAGTGGATTTACTCCCCTTTTCCTCATCCTCACAAGTACAAGATGTACACGAATTTTCATCACTCCTCCTTTTCTCCTTATTCAACAGCACAGGCCTTTCTGCGGCAAGACGTTTTAAAAGCATTTGCATCACACTGAACATGCCTTTCAAGGGGGCAGAGGCAGAGAAGCGTTTCACAGTCAGTAATCTCAGCTTGTAATGGACTCTGGCATTCAAGACACCCACCCACTTCCCTCAGAAAAAAAAAAACAAAACAACAGTTAATGTTCCTGATTCTCTTGTGCAATTCCAGTCACTAGAAGAAGATTACAGGCCATGAACTGTACGCTCAGTACGTTATTCATCTGCCCGGTATAGACACCGACCAGTTCACTGGAAGACCCGTCTGCGGGGGCGTTGCAGTAAGTGTTCCGAATGTCCCAGACCCGGACCGAGTTGTCCATCGACGCAGAAGCAATTAAACTACTGTCGGGGCTGAAAGTAAGGCTGGTTATGTTGTCCGTGTGCCCCCTCAGCTCTTTGTAAAGAGTTCCTGACGCCAAGTCCCACAGCTTCAGCCGCTGGTCCTCGCCGGCCGACGCCAGGTACTTACCGTTGGGAGAAAAGGCCAGCGCTAGCACGGGGCCGCGGTGCCCGGTGAAGAGACGCACCGAGTTGCCTTGCTGAGTGCTCCACAAGCGCACGGTCTTGTCTGTGGAGCCCGTGGCCACGTAGTTGGAATTGGGGTGGAACTTGACGCAGTCGACGTCCGCCAAGTGGCCCGCGTATATTCGCAGCGGGTACGTCCGGTCGAACGACCAGAGCCTCGCGGTGCGATCGTGGGAGCCGCTGGCGAAGTACAGGCTGCAGGGGCTGATGTCCAGATCCCAGACGGGATAGGCGTGCCCTTGGTACAGCACAGTGTTTGTAAAGCTTCCAAGGTCCCAGTACCTGATGGACATGTCTTCAGAGCAAGACAAGAGTCCCGAGCTGTCCGAGAGGAACCTTGTGCTATACACAGGTCCGCAGTGTCCTCTCAGGATCTTCATTTCTGTGCCTGCGCTGTCGTCCTCTTCTTCCTGCTTGGGGAGGAGAAAAAGGAACAGGAAAGGAAAGCATGTTTATCTCTTAACAAATACAGGAACCACCATGAGGAAAACAGGCGGGTGTTAACACAGAAGAAGTTAGTTCAGATGGGGCACATTTTGTGCAACTCTGAGACACAAACACTGCTAGCGCATTTGCTACATCTAAAGAGATGGCAAGGTAAGGCTTTATATAAAGGTTTTATCTTCGTTCTGGGTAGCCTCATGCTCACTCCAGAAAGCACCTTAGCCTGGGACTGTATGCAAATAGGGGAAAAAAGAAATATTTTATGACATTTTCCCATTTTCTAAAAACACACGCTTATTCACTGTCTGCATTCTACTAAACTTTTGGCTAGGATGTTGAAACAGATCTTGACATCTGCTTTTTTGGTGTGGTCATTATTGGAAGTGAATCTCTCAGCAGAACACTTTTAAGATGCAGAAGGCAGGAGATGGAAAGATGAAGCACATTTGGTAAGCTGTCTGCTGGACATTCCTTCTCAGCCTCACATGTGAACAGAAAACCAATGAGGCCCTAATATATATTTTTTTTCTATGCAAGCTCTATTAGGATGCTTTCAAATCCTCACCCTTCAAGAACAGCAAATGTATGCAACTTATTTAGGTCAAAGGATCTATTTTGGGGTAGGAAAAAAACTGAATAATCAGAAAAAGGATGGCACTGGAAACCTTTTTATCCCGTAATTCTCCAATTCAGATACCAGGGCAGACAGTCAACAAGTAAAGGCTTTCATGTTTAAAGACTGTTCAGTAAGCTGTGCTAAAGGAATCTCCCAGTGGAGGCTGAGAAGCACCTCTGAACACTCAAAGGCTACAGACTGCACAAGTTTCAACAAGTCTCATCTCAAGAGAGTGTTCTTGCCTGAGAAGCTGGGGTCTCACTGGCAGAGAGCAAGATAACCATGGCTTGGGGTGCACTTGTCTAGTAGCTTGAGACCACCTTCCCTCAGAGCTGTCAGGCAGACACTTCTCCTCAGTACTGAATCAGTAACACTCACACACGGTCCATCTCTGCACATCAAATTCAACACGATGTCCTTTTGTTTGTGAGCAGCCCCTTTAACTTTTATCACTGCAAAGTGGCCTGTTTCCTGCAGAAGGAGCACTTCCTGACCCAAGAGGAAACCCAGCTCCCCAAGGCTGTCCGAAACCAGCAGGAAGTCAATACGACCTGAGTGGCTCTCTTGGCTGACACATCTCCCATCCCTCTGACCTCGAGACCCACAGACAGTTTTGCTTCAGACAGCAATAGCCCTGGAAGCCCTTCTCCCCAAGAGGAGAGCAGGCTCTGGCTAAGCTACCTCACTGCCTTTCTCCATCTGAACTGCATGCTTAGCAGTAGGCAGCCAGGCACATTTTGCAATGCTAATTCTCTCCAGAGCAGCCAGTGCCTATGGGAGTTTTATAAGGTGGCTGGGAGCCAACTACATCTCTGCTATGGAGGTGAGGCAGAGAGAAACTGCAGGCTCCAGCACGCAAAACCCCATTCTTATTCAAATTGCTTTTCCTACCTCAGATAGAGCACTGCTCGCTGGAATCCACAGCGTCTCCAGGCTGTGCTACCACATTAAAGGAGAGCAGCTGATACCTGCAGCATTTTATACTATTTAATTATCACCATAAGATTCCTGATGAGTTACCAGTGGAAGCCCATTCAAGTTACCAATATTGTACTACAGTTTCTGTAAATTATGCAAGTCCAGGTACTTAATTTTATGCCTTCAGATTCCTACAGGGCTACTTGGGCTGTCTGCAAGCACATACTCTCTCACAAGCACCTACTCTTTGTGTATTACAGTAGCAGCTTTTTTGACAATGCCTTCTGCAGCACTCAAAACCACACTGTGATATGGTCACAGGTAGCAAATATTATCTTTGACTTCTGTTTGACACCCACTTAGCATAACAACTGCACACTGCTGTTACAGCTCACCAAAAATGGTATACCTACAATGCTTCTGAGTCACTAGATTTTTTCGTTTCCTCCCTATCCAAGATAGTCTGCTGCCCAGGTCAACAAAGCAGCTGGAAGTGCAGCCACAAAACTACTGCCTTGCAGAACCAAGCTTCATTTTTTTTTGCCAGATCAAGCACACTCTGCCTTGCTTCCCAAAGCTACTACCATGTAGGCGAGCAGCAGCGGCTACAGAAGGGAACTGGTATGATAAATCAGCAGGGAGGCAGGGAATCCCTCTTCAGAATACTTTTTCAGGAGTCTGATTTCATACACTGAATACGCTTCCTGGATATAATGTAACACTGGGCACTACCCAGAAATCCATTAGCTCCTTCTGAAGTGGTAAGCATGAACAACTTGCATTTCCCTGGGCCGGACAAGAAACTGAGTTATATAAGCCTATTTTAATCAATAATCTACACAAGCATTAAAAACTACCTTTTATTTCAATATCCATTTTGAAAAGCACTACCAAAACAGATTCTAAATAATTGGATAGAACTGGAAAATCTACAAACACTACTAAGATGATCTAAAAAACCAAATTTACTCTTCAACAGTGAACAGGAAATCTTCCCGAGCAAGTACCAGAGTCCCAAAAATTAAATGATTATGAAACTGAAAAGAAGAAAAATGTTGGTATGTTTTGTTATACAGGACACCTTCCAAATGATACACCTATGGACAAGACTGACGAACTCTTCAGCTGTTACTTACATCAGTAACACATTTTGCATGACAGTCATTTGGACTCAGAAAAATATTTACTGGTGATGCATGTAACCTTGTGAGGAGGAAACATTATCTGGCTGACAGAAATTATCTTGATCTTCCACCCAGCATAAGCCTCAAGGTAATGAGCGAGCCTCAAAAAGCAACAACGATAACCTCAAAAAAATGAAACAAATCTCATGTCTCTCTCTCTTATTTTTTTCTGACTAATAACAGCTTTCCCTGGGCGTTGTCAACTCTCTGATCCTGCAGTGTGCTCTTGAGATGTCAAGAGGGAAGATCTCTTACCTAGGCTCTCCTAGCAGGGAAAAAGATGAGGGAGCGAGTATGACAGCTCTATCTGCAGGACATTTCTTACTGCTCTTTCCAGAATTCCCTCCCATCAGCATCATCCCTGCTCATTCCCACTTGAAGGACAACTGCTGCTCAAAAGCAGAATCTTAGAAGCAGAGCTGAATGGCATCAGGTCTTTGTCTTTACAGAATTTAAAGGCTGCCACTCTAGCAGTGTGGAACAGAGTATTATTTTCCATTGTTGATTTATGTAGTCCCAGCAACAAATATGGAAAAATTGCAGAGACAAAAACAATACATCCATTTGCACAGATGCAAAATTGCATTTTTATGCTGGACGTTAAGTAAGAGAGACTATAAAGTGGCATTTGTGAGATGCTACTACACAAAATCACAATTACTTTAATCCCAAAATAGTAAGCCTCTCCTATTTCCAAGAAGCCACACAACACGGCTGAAGTGCACTGGGGCATGACACTGAGAAAAATTCACTAAAACTGCACCTAGAAGATGGCTTCAACTTAAGTGACAGAAAGGCTTTACATGCACTAGGAAAAAACATCGTTCTCTAACCCTTTTTAGCAAGTCTTTTACATGGATACAAGCTGGAGCACAGGAAGTTCCACCTCAATGTGAGGAAGAACTTCTTTACTGTAAGGGTTCCAGAGCACTGGAACAGGCTCCCCAGGGAGGTTGTGGAGTCTCCTTCCCTGGATGGATGTGTTCCTGTGTGACCTGTCCTAGACTAGATGGTCCTGTTCTGACAGGGGGGTTGGACTCAAACTCCAGAGATCACTTCCAACCCCTAACATCCTGTGATTCTCAACTTCATTTTTATCTCTTGCTTTTACAAAAAGAGTTAATAAACCCAAGAGTGTAGTTTCAGTGCCACCTGAAACAAGGTCCACTCATAGAATTATTGGATAGTTTTAGACTTCTGTATCTTCATAAACAGAAGGACCTATTGGCTTGCAGCAAATCAGAAACCAAGCTGAAGATCAATTATTTCAGGCATTATTATTTAAATACAGTACCCAAAGCTAATTACACAACACAGAAATCAACCAAAACAAAGACAATTAAGAAAAGTCACAAAACTCAGCCAAGTTTAACATCCTCCTAAGTTATCCTAAACTCACTGAAGTAAGGTGTAAAGCACATTGAGTTCACAGCCAGCTGAGTTACCGATGTCCGCACCCCGGGGAGGAGGCTCTTGTTTGGTCTGTCTCCCTAGCTGTGACTTCCACTCCTGTGGCACCCAAGCAGGTGCCAGTCTGTTCCCATATGTGACCTCCCAGGTGCCTCTGTGTTTTTATTTTGGGCTTCCAGAAACTGGAATTTCTTTCCTGTGTAGTCAATAGGCTTTCAGTTGCATTTGGGACACATAACCAGTGGTGCGTTTAGGCTGGCATCTTCTCTTAACTTTCTTAACTCTGAACTACTGATCAGGTCACTATTCATTTTGTCAGTGGTGGAAGTTATTCAGGACAATGACAACTTGTATGATCTCTGCTGGTCTTTGAACAGTTTTTGGGTTTCCACTTGTGCACCAGTACTGCAGCATACACAAAATATTAAATAGCCAAGAAGAGCCATTTGTACTCCAGCTTCTATGGCAGTTTCATAATTCACGTATGATATGCATGTGCCCACATGCCCAAAAAAAAAAAAGCTAATACACACTGCTGACAACCTGGCAAAATCTCACTTTTTTATAGCCTGGAGCCAAAGGAGGCGACCTGTTGATTTACCAGAGAAACTCTCCTCTGTTACACGTTACTGACATTTGGTTTCCATGACAGACAATACACAGTCACGTGGCCTATGAACTCCTGTAGCTTAGAACAAAACCAAGTCCATAGCTCCATCGTGGGCTCGTCTTTACCCACCCACCTGCTCGCTCTGCAGGATGGGTTAACCTGGGAAGCAGTGAGTGTGCCACTGTGCTATCTCACCTGGATTACTGCCTCTGCTGCTCCAGCTGACTAACAAAGCAAGGCCCAACCATAGATCTCTGCGCACAGCAAGCACACTTCCAAAATAAACAAAACCTTGCCACTAGGTATTTTTTGAGAAGAAAAAACAGTGAAAAAAAGCACGTTTCACCTCCTAAGTACCCAACACAAGAACAAACCAGTTTTGGGCTTTTTTTCCTTCAAGAGGGGAGTGATTATGCAAAGGAAGAGTCACAAATTCTGATCTCTAACCAGATATAAGGTGCTACGTGGGCAGCTGTGGCGCAGGGGAGGAAGGGCGTGACTAAAAGGAAAAAAAAAAAAAATAAGAAGAGTAAACTAGAAGATGCCATCTAGCCTTGCATGTGAAGGCACACACATCATCGTCCTTGCCTCCAGCACTCCAGAGTGGGAGCCTCTGAAGCTTCTACACTGCAGATTCCTCAACAGAGACATTCTGCACGATTTTTTCCATGCTAACTCCTCACGTCTGGTTAAGGTGACTCCTGAAATACAATTTTGCATTTGGACATCTTTCCTCCTTCCTGAGGCCTCAAATCAGCTTCCTTTCCCTCTTTCCATACTTTGTCTCTATTTTTATCTTCCTGCAACTCTCCCCTTCTCTCCACCATTCTGGCTGGTTGTTCTGACCTCTTTCATCCTAGTTTTCATTCACCAGTGTGTTTTTACTGCCTGCACCCCCTTGTTTCATCTTCCCATCCGTAAGAAGGCTTTATTCTCACCAGAGAAGGAGAGGTAAGAACCTGTTCTTACTGCGCTGCCTGCACACCGTCAGCTGTTTGAGGACAGGTGGAGGAGGGAGGACTAACGCCTAGGACTAACAATGACCCAAGCACAAACTCGCTGCACCTCAGTGCAGCACTGACAGCCACTGCAGGGCAGAGTAATGATGAGAGCAGGCTAGACGATTTGTGCATCAAGGCAGATGGGTTGTGGAACAGGCTCACAGTCCACTCTAACTCCACTAGATTCTCCACAACACATGCCCAAAATGCCTCGTCAGAAAGGGTAGGGGGAAACAAAAAAAACCACGAGTATCCAGACCTCCTCATCCAGGATGTCACAAGCCAGACGGATGCGGGACACGTCAACGAGGTGGGGCTCAGATTTTAACTTCTTGGAACGCAGGCTCCACAGCTTCACACAGGAATTATCGAACCCAGCAGCGAGCAGCTTGCTATTTGGTGAAATCTCTGCAGTGTTCAGCAACTGCTCCGTGTTGTAGAAGGCATAGAAACAGATGGTCGTTAAGGAGGGGGGCCCATCCTTGACACGTTTGATGCTGTCCTGCAGTAAATCCAGCGCCGCCTCGTTCTGCAGGATGGAAGCTGGCACCTCGCTGGGTTCCAGCCCGTTGCTCTCATTGCGTGAGGAGCTCCCACCGGCGTAGAGCTGGTAGTCAGTCCTCTTGGCAGGCTGCACATCCAGGTGAATGTGCAAGGTCAGGACTTTGCACAGGGCGTTGTTGTTGTCACTTTGGAGGTAGCGAAGAAGGTAGTTGTAGCTGTCCTCTTGAAGGCGGACGACGTATTTGTTGTCCAGAAAAGCCCGGAGCTTCAAGTTGGACAGGATATCTTGAATAGTCATGGTAGTTTGCAACTGCTCAATGATATCCTTCTGGCTGGCATTCTGCAAGAACATGCCATGGAAGCGGCTGTAAAAACTGTCCACTGTGCTTTTTAGGCCATTCTGGACCATGTTCAGATGGAGGTAGACGAAGAGGGGATACAGAAGAGGCATCACTTCATGGCTGTGCTGAGAATCTGAATCTATATAAAAAACAGCAACAAACTTTGAATAATTTCTGAATCCAATTTCTACTGGAAAGAAAACAGAGCAAGGGCAATTACTACAAAAAGCTTTGACAGGGGCATCAGAGAGCAAGCAAGAGGAGACTTTTGTTGGTGCATCCCAGTGAACCTCTTCTGTCACCTGAAGGGGTTACACAGTACCTACTACAGATCGGCACAGAGATCTGCAAGTCAGTGAGGGACCCTGTCAGAACAAACTGCTGAGATTTCAAAACCTTTTCTAGGTGTGGGCCAGCTGTTAAAATACCACCTCATAAAATACATGATAGTTGAATTTTTCCCTATTTTATTTAAGAAGAAAAACTATGCCTTATTTATTGCTTTAAATTTTACTCATTATATTTAAAATAGTATTTAGCATATTTAAGTCAAAATTATTTACCTAGCTTGCATGGGCCTGAACTTTGGCACCTTTTTTTTTTTTTCTTTCCTCTTTGATAGAACTTGCATGTGGTGTTTTGGATGGAACTGATGTGTCTCCAGGGGAAAGGAAGCTACAGGTTTCCAAAAGGCACTGCAATACGCTGCACTCTTGTTCTATTTCTGTGCCTGCTCATGTGCACGCTTTCTGTCTCTCTGCCAAGGCAAATCCCAGCAGTAATTCCTAGTACATGGTGTAACAAACTCCCAAACTCCCGATTAGGCTGTGCTGTACCTTGCAGAGACTAATCTGTGCAACAGCTCCACCCTTCCTTTACCAGCTCCTGGGGGCTGTCTCCTTCCCCAGTTCAGCCTGCTGCAGGGAGCTGTCGGGAGCAGAGCCCTGCTGCAGAACACCGTGGCAACACACAGGGCCAAAACAATGAGTACAGAGGGACCAAATGGTCCAAATTACTGGAACAAAACAGGCACTGCTGATCCTCAAATAGCATTGCTGGCCTTCAAACGGCATTGCTTCTTTTCAACAGCTTCTTCCCTCCTGCCACTCGTCAATACACATTCTTTCCCCTTCACCTTCCCACTAGGTTATTTTCCATCTCCTGTTGAGCACTCTTCCAGATGTTCTCTGGTCCATACTGTACTTCTCTCCCATTTCTATATGAGTAACTGCAGAGTTTAACTGCAGTGGTTTGCAGCATATATACACATATTTACATACTTAGGTATCGTTCTCCTTTCTGTCTCACCGAAACTGGGCCAAAGCCAGTGAAACCAGTGGTCAGTATGTAGTAAAAGCTCTAAGCAGCCACCCAGTGCTCATTTCTCTGCAGGTGCTCTAGTCCAGAAATGCAGCAAGGGGAAGGAGATGGAGAAGCTGGCAGAAGCAGGAACAAAGAAAATATTCTCCAGGAACACATAAAGGAGCTGTTACAGTCTGTATAGCCTGGGGAAGAATAAGGGGTATCCAACTGATGCCTTCAGTACCTGATGGGCCATTATGGAAGAAGCGAAGCGAGACTCTTCTCAGGGGTGCTCAGTGAAAGGACAACAGGCAAGCTGCTGCAAGGGAAACTCTTACCAAATTGCTCAACCCTGCAGCTGGGGTGCAGAAGTGCAGAGAAATCTCCACACTTTTTGATTTTCAACACCTGGCGGGACAAGGCCCTGTGCAACCTGATCAAACTCTGATCCTGCCCTGCTTTGAGCTGCTAGTTGAACTAGAGACCTCTAGAGTAATTCCTAAATTATTCAGAGGGCCTAGTCTTCCACCCACTCCTCAGTGCTCCTGGGGGAAGGAATCACAGAAATGGGATGTGTCCTGCTATGCTTTGTGGCTGGCTGGCAAGTTATTCCCTTGCAGGAATAGCTGCAGTTCATGTGTGTAAGAAATCAAAACTAAGCAAGAGGGACAAAAAAGATGAAAACAGTCACCCTGAACACCAAAACCATGCCAAGCACTTCCCCAAGAGATAATTAAGGCACTTAAAGCACCACACTTCTCAAAAACCTAGTCCATAAAGATTTACCCCCAATACTAAAGTATAGTGGTGTTGAACTACTCTAGGTGGCAAAGCTAAGGCTGCACTGTTTTCTGCCTCTGCCTTCCTGCCCGCCTCCTTTCCCTTCCCTTCAACAACTATCAGGAATATTAAACCCACTGTTATGCTTACTGGGATCAAATTCCTCCTATCTGCTTTCTTCTTCCCACATTTGGGACTCATAGAAGAAATAAGGAAAATATCAGGAATAACTTATTTAATTATCAAAACAATACTTTTAAAAAGAAAAATAATTTTTGCCTTCTGCATCACACTACAGAATACGAATTTTTTCACATCCCATCATAGAACTCCAGTCTTGAAATCAGTACGGATAAATTTAAGGGAACAAACCCTAATCTAGACCATCACAAAGATAAGCCAGTTATGAATAAAATTTTAAAAAAACTAAGCTAGGAAACAGCAGAGCACTGCACATCTTTCTAAGCTGCCTGCCTGTCACATAGAACACTAATCTTCCTTCTTGTCCTGTGTATGTACGCTGTTGTCTAGAAGATTCACAATGGCCAAATGCTTGAACAGTCAGCTATCTACAAAAGCCAAAGGTATTCAGCATTCAAACAACAACAAAAAAAAGGAAAAAATATTTCTAATTGTAGTAATGGAAATCTCAAAACTAGAAATCAAAAGATTCTCAGAGACGTGATATTAAGTTGTATTATATTGTCCTTTACTCACTGAAGTGACAGAAAAACATCCAGATACTCTCCTCTCCCTTGCTTCCTGATATTTACCTGTGAGAAAATTGCGTAATCGTCCAAACTGTACTTCATATTGCTGTGGCTCCGCCAGGCAGGGAGCTGCAGACACAACGCTGGCACAACCAGATTCAGACTGGACTGTGAAACAGAATAGAGTAGAAATTAAACAGAGATTTAAGCAGTTTTGCACGTGTGTCTGGAAACAAAGCTTCTTATAAAACCCAAGGTAATGCAGCCACCAGGATGATGTTTCGTCTTTCAAACAGCCCAGGGATGACAGTCTGAAGCATCTAATCATGGCATTCACTAACAACCCAGGCAGATCACCAATGAGAAAGTACAGCTTAAAATAAAACACCTAAAAAATCTCAGCAGCTCGCCTGCTTCCCCCAGAATACAATTTTAAGTTTTAAAATACAACCTTAAATTCCCAAGAAATTCAGAGTAACATTGTCACAGATCCCCCAACAGTTTTACAGGATACTCACTGATTTTACTACCTTGGACTCAGAAAAGATGAGGAATATAGTCTACAAGTTCCTCCAAAACAAAGTTTCTTTTTCAGTGGGACCCACCAACCATGGTAGACAGAAGGTTTGCAGTAATACTACCTCAGAGGCTCAAATTCCTTGTTCCAGACATCATCAGTTGCAACAAATGATAATCATTATAACTTATTAGTCTCCTGGATGTGATGCTGAAAACACCCCAAATCTCTAAGCAAACACTTAGTTTTTAATCAGAACATGTCCTCTTCTCTGAGCATTTTAGGTTAAGGGGCAGTTGGTATCTGACCATAAACTCAGTTGTTAATGTCTCCCAAAATGGTGATAAACTGATTTTTCAGAATGAGCACCAATTCTGGCAAAAGTTGTTCTGAACTACATAGAAGAGGAATTGACTTCTTCTCAGGCACCAAACCTTTGCTCTAAAACCTTATATAACTCCTCAGAATCCAATGGGGGACTTTGTGCAAGTTTACAGACATCAACCAACATACCCTAAGCATATACCAGTGATCAGAAACACAAGTTACAAAACTGCAACTAATACGTTTGTCGTCTCTTTTAAGAAGAGTATGGAAGGGCGAGGAGTTTCACTGTTTTCCTTTCCTAATTCTTATTCAATTCATAACTGTTTTCCCCCTCAAAAAAACTATTTTCATTACTCTCAGCTCCAAGTTCTTTCAGCCTCCCCTGCCCCCACCTTTCCATCTCTCTTTGCCTTCCCGCTACTGACCATCGCTTTTTGTTCCAGCATTTGGCTCATGCACAGAGGCACAACTCTGAAAGCCCTGGAAGTCTATAAACAACATCATCAAACGTCCACATGCAAAGAGAGATAGGCCAGCCTCCAGCTCATCTCAATGCTTCTAATTAGAGAGATCAGCACACAGTATACCGGCAGCTTGTCGCTAATCTTCCTTCCCTCTCCCTCTGCTAAGACACAGGTCTATCTTCTTCTAGAGCTTATGGAAATGCAGGAGCTATGTTTACCAGCTCTCCAGGGCAAGCCCAATCCAGCTTCAGAAATGGAGAGCTGGACTATGCTCATCATGCCCTCACAGGAAAAAACAAACAGATTCCAGCACAAATACCCTGTCTTCTCTCAAACGAGATCAGAAATTAACACATCTAACCTGTTGAGCACTACAGATACACTGTGCTTTCTACAGCCTGGCTGCTTCAGAAACTAAAGCTGGTAAGAATTCCAGGCTCAGTAACTGGTTTTACTTAACAGCTACAATAAAAAACTCTGCTATTCAGAGTTAAAGTTTAATATAAACAATATTTAGCATGAGAAAGTAAAACCGCATGCATGCACATGTATTAACTAAAAAACGCTTAGTGACTGTTTTCAGTGTCACCCACACTATTCATTGTAAAAGCAAAATAAAACAGACACACAAGGGCTTGTCTTTTACGCTGTGTCACAGGGTTACACACAAGGGTCAACTCTTCACAGCATTCCAGTGGTTTCATGGAATGGCTTGCCATCTTGCTCACGCCATGCAAGCACAACTTACTGTCCTTGCCTTTACAAAGTGCTCCCTCCATGCCACCTATTCAACTTTCTCTGCATAAACAACTTAATTCAAAATTAAGATGTAGTTCATGCTTCAGAAAGAGGAACATGGTTTTGTGTATTGGCTACAAGTGGCATTGCCTCCAGCTAACAAATGCAGGGCTACTCTAAATGCTGTTTAACAGCAGCTGATTCCTCTTTCACATGAGTGCGAGGACAGGGCATTTCAGACAGTCCTATGTGTTGATAGTATACAATGGGCAATATTAAAGGAATCTGTCCCTTAGTCAGTTCTTTTGTCTTCAAATATACTTTTAGTTTTCTACAGAAACAGGAGATCGTCACTAGGAAGCTCTGGGCTGTACTTTACTGCAGATGCCATCGGAAAGGGTGCTAGATTATCTCATCTGGGCTCCCTTTCCCATGAAAGGTTGGACCAGATGATCTTTTGAGGTCCCCTTCCAAACTGACCTGCTCTACAATTCTAACAAAGCAGAGCTGTACAAACATAGCAAGTATATGAAGCAATGGAGAAAGGCTGAACTCAAGAGACTCTGGAAGAAGATAAAAAAATGCTGAGGTAAAACTGAGAAACAAAACTACATAAAACCAAAAGCAGAGGACACTTTTCACTCTTAAAGAAAAAAATCACAGAATTTAAGACAGAAATAACCAACTCTCCCATTTATACAGGCTGGTTAATTTCCAAGTCAAACAAAAGAAAAGAGATGAATAGAAAAAGCAAGGTGAGTTTTGCTAAAGAATGAGCAAAATCTTGAGAAAACAAATTTGACTGTCTTCCCCAAAATAAAGTCATGCAGGCTTTAGAATCTGGTCATTTTTTACTCAGTTTGCAAAACTAAGATGACTGCAGCAGAAAGTACATTCAGCCTCTGCTGTCACAGTAAGTACAAGCTGGGATTTTCCTTTTCCAACAGTCATTCATGGAACTGCAGCATACTCACCGACAGCTTACTACAAGCATGTTTGACAAGAAGCAGTAAGCAGCTGAATACAGGAGAGCAGACCATTTTCAGTTCAAATTAGAACTGATGAGTAAGTTCTGAATCACCATCCATAAAACCCTTGCACTTGCAAAAGGATACAGACTAATAACAAGAAATTTAGTAATACTATTTGGTGCAGGTTATTAAAAAGACAAAACCCAATCACACACTAATTCATACTCTTTATTGAAATATTTTTTTTTTCTGCACCATGCTATATGTGAATGCAAGAGTTTGTAATTCAATTTGTCTCTCCTACTTCAGATAGACACTCTTGTGTCCTCCTGGTATGGTTGGTCCCAAGTTCTAACCCCATTTCAAGACTGACCTTTCTACCCAACTCTGCTGTAATAACTCCCATCAAAAACAATTCAGCACTTTACTTTGGTTTCATTCCTTCCCCATCTCCCCCAGTATTATTTTAGTTACAATAAACTTCCAAGAGCTACTCTGAAAACAGCAAGGAAATTAAGAGTACTGAGAAGATGTAAGTCACTTCTATTAACAAAATAATACCCTATTTTCCTTCAAGTCCCTGAGAGCGTCAGCCTGGACATTTACCCACAAGTCACTCACCTCTGGATTGTAACTATGGCAAAATGCTCTAGAGGTGAAAAGAGCTGTTCTGGCATCTAAGCTTATCTAGCTACATGCACAGACTTACACAGTATTGTCAAATCAAGTTGTATCACAAGTAACTCAGTTCACCAACTTCAGCCTGTGAAACCACCACAATCTAAGCACAGTTTTGTTAACGGAAAACACTTCCTCCTTGAATTCTCGCCCAAAGGTCATCCCAGTATTCTTTATTACTTTTACAAGTAAATTCAGTATTTATAACCTCCATATTGCTTGCATCCTTTCAGTATTTGTATGTGCTCAAGCACTAGTGGAGTTTGTTATGACATAATTATAATCACAGACATGATTTAAGAAGTAGTGGAGCAGGATTTGAAAGACTTTAAGAAAGAGCAGAAAGGACACATGGGGAAATAAACTGTCACATCCACTGAAGGACTAGTTGGTGTTTTTCTCTTTTTTCCCTCCCCCCTGCCCTCTGTGACAGAGCAGGGATTTCACGATTAGAAAGCTGTCTAAGGCTGAGAAAGAAACAGCCTCTATCACATTAATTTCACATGATACAGCTCTCCTGGAGTACAACGGTAGAACAGAGTTTCCTGCTTCTACTTAATTCCTCATCTAGGTTCTTCTCAACTCCATCCCAAAGCACCACTACTCATATGCTTTGGGATTCAACACATGCATTTCCCACTACCCTGACCTGGTATGTCAGCCTGCTGTTTCACTGACCACGAGCCTCTCACCCCTGTTACACTTTCATCCTTCAGAAGTTCATACTCATGCCAACTTCACTCTGGGAAATGTCCTTATTTCAAATGGAGACCTGCCCATAAGTGCACACAAATACACATAGCTACCAATATATAATACTTACACTTGTCACAACTCTGCCAAAAAGCACGTATGGAAAACGTGATAGGATTACCTGTGAGATTAGCTGCCATCTCTTCAGCAGTCTGACACAGCCTCAGCCCTTGTTTTAGGGGACCTTCTGAGTCCACGTACTGACGGCGCTTGAGGTAGCAGGACACTGCCATCTGAATCTGCTCTGTGCGTACGCGTTTCATGACCTCAAAAGAAAAGAAAGAGATGAGGCTCTTACTGTGCAGGTACAATCTGCAGCCACCACGGCTGTGCTAAAACTGATAGTAAACAAAGGGCTCAGTATTTTCACTGCTGAAGTCAAACAACTTCACTGCTGAAGTAGGAAACAAAACCTTTAGGCATTTGCCTCCCAGTAATAATGCATAACTAGGCACTGTGAATCAGATCCCTACAGATATTTTATTGTCTAATTCTACTGATTTCACTGAGGAATCAAAAGTACTTTGAGGATTCTGGCTACAACTGCAGTGGTGAATGGAAAGATTTGTTTTTCTTAGAAGTAACTCATGAAGACGGAACATTTCTCCACCTTGCTTTCTTACAGTAGCAGTTTGGGCATTCTTCAGTCAAGTTCTGATACCTCTGGTTGTTCAACCAACAAAAGAATTCCAGAAGAGTCAACGGAATGAGAAATTTCAGAACTGTAATGCTTTAAATAGTACACCCGCCTGGGGAGCCCAAGAAGCAACAGCTTATCACCTGAACTTAAAGGTTAGAGCCAGACTTTTGGCACCCCAGTCAGGTAAGTCCCCAGAAAACAAACAAACAAGGACAATAAAACAAAAGCAGAGCTTTTTGCCTTTTTCACCTGTCCCCATCTTTCTAGATTTCCCTCCTACAAAAGTTAAAGCAAAAAAAAGTATCCTTTGAAGTTTCCTTTATATAAATTTTCAAAGCCATCCTCACAAACACCACTTGGTAGTATCTCAAAACCAAAAGGAGACCAATGCCAGCTTTTAGCCTCTGTCTTGGAATAAAAGAACCTCAGTAAGATGAGTGCAGTAGCTCCCTTGCTATTTCAGTAGTCCCTGACTGCCACCAGCTCTGCACAATAGCCATTGGTTTTACATAGTAGTTTAGATAACCTAAAAGGTTTTAAATAAAGCAGAATTAAGCAACAGTTTTATTCTGCAAGAATAGTAGGTAGTCTGCCTCAAGATAGTTCTACACTTTGGAGTCCCATCACCAGAGAGCGACCTGAGCATGTTTTATGAGTGCACACACTTTCTGGTTTGAGTAGCTAAATCCAATGAAACAACTTCTCAGAGAGACAAGGATGCCCTTCCCTCCCCTTGTAAGAATCGTATTTCTAATAAAATGGCAGCTTAAAAAAATATGATCATAAATGAGCCTTTTCTAATATCCATGCACACTTTAGTGCTCCCCCCAGTTGTTAGAACAATAAGCCCTCTGTCAAGTTCCAAGCAGACAAGGATATAAGTTTTCAGCAAAGAATACTTTAAACAGACATGTGGAATTGCAAACCCGAATGCTTGGGCAAAAAACCTTTAAAATATTTCCATTTGTTCTCACAGGTGAAATAACTGTTGAGGGTGGGAACGGAGCATCAACAGGTGTGCAGTTTTCAAAGACAGACCCATTAAAATCACGAGTTTCAACCACAATCTTTTCCACTCCAAAAGCAAACTTCCTTTTCATCTTCCTTGCAATTAAAGAAATTATATCTGAGTACTACACTGTCTCAAATACACCTTTTTCTGCTGCACAAAACTGCAGGAAAGACAGAACAAAGACCACGAAGAAGGCTGGACACGGGGATGGACCAGTATCTTAATGACCTCATAAAAAACACCCTTAACTAAGCTTTGCCATCAATTAGATTACCATTCAGCAGCACAGACTCATGTACAAATGACTCGCCCAGGTCCACACTAATGCCTCTGCGTGCAGTCTGCCATACAGTTTAAGTATGGGCAGAAACTTAATCATATTTGAGATGCTGTCAACATGGAAGGGGGATCTCAACAGGGAAGCTCCCAGTTTCTTCAGCCAGGGCTAGCAAAGCCATGCTTGCAGCTGCTTTATGCAATCTGTACAGTTCCTTGTTCCCTTCAGATACCTTGCATGCTCCTCCTGCAGTCACAATAGTGGGTGTTACGGGCAGTAGCTCCAGGAGATCTCTTTCCCGACTCCCGGGTGAGAAAACAGGAGCTACCTTACAGAAAATGCATCTTCACCAAGAAACACCCGTAAGCATCAGACACACCATCACCCCTACTTTCATTTCAGGTCTTTCTTTTTTCATTCACTTTGCCTCTATCCTTCACCCTCAGCATTACAAAGAGCAATGTCACAGGAGCAGGGAAAGCATTCGTGAACACTGCAAGAACAGCAAGCCAAATATTCCTAAGAATATTCTTTAACAAGCTCTCAAAATTAGAGGATATCATAAAATAAACATAAGGACAACCTGCCAAAATGCCTTTAGCTGGGTTCAAGCTGAGCCAGTTCACAACAGATCAATGATGCAGAATTTAAAGGCAAAAAAGGATATCTGCCATTTTAACCTTCAATTGATTTTAAGAGTCTAGCTCTGACCAACTGAAGATAACCTCTGAAACATGAAACAAACTGAAAGCATATAGTGATCCCTGTCCATGCCTGCAGAAAGCTTGGAAGAATTGTTCACTAGCCCCAGCTGCCTCGTTCTTCTCAAAGTGCCAGAGAAAACAATAAATACTAAGACCATCAACTATTTTTACCCATAAGCAAAGCACATAAGAGAGAAGAAAGATCACATGGGGAGTCTGCACAGCTACAATGCAGTATTTTCTGCAGTGTCACAAATTGGAGCACACACACACACACAAAAAATATCAGGTTAATTCTTTTTGAGGAAGCAAAACCACTGAAGAAATCCAGAAGAGAGGCCGATCATACAAAACACATCAGCAGTTCCTCTTTCCTATAAAAGCTGGAAATAAGCTGCGTACTAAGCAACAGGCCAAGGAAATTAATTTCTTGCCCACGCTACATCTTGGGTACAGGTTTAGGCAGATTCTGTGTCCTTCAAATATTACTAATGTAGACATAGAAAAACAAGAGATTGAAAACCAACATTGGAAAGGCTGCTTTTGAAGACTTTGCACTCCTGTCCAGATGCTGGCATAGCAGTCTCCTACTCCCAATAGGCCATGGAAAGATCTGCAAGTATTACAGAAGAACCGAGGACAAGCAATCTTAAAAAAATCAAAGCACACCAACCAATACACAACCCACAAAAACAGATTTTGAATGTTCTCAGGCCTCAGCTGTGAACAGAGAAGTACTGTCCTCTATCTCATGACCACAGGTGAGATCTGGAGTCTACCAACAATAGTAAATCACCTCATTTTTAATTCTGTAACATTAGGTTAATCTAAGATGTTTAAAAATTCAAAATAAGCAAGATAAAGATAAACTGATATGAAGCTAACCATGAACCTAGAGCCAAGGGACTTCACATGCACAGCAGCTGCAATACAGAAAAACACACACGCAAACACGGCAAGTGGACACGGAGACACAGTGCGGTGCTGGTGCAAAACAGAAGTGCTGCAGAGAGCAGGAGCCACGGAGAGGGCCTCTGCCTGAGCACTGGCGTTCACTGAAAGAGGCAGAACGAGGACAGCTGGGGTTTTAGGAGAGCCTGCACCCACTTCCATCGGACCGAGACTTGGCCCACCCTCCCCAGATGAAGCTTTGCCAATTCCACAGCGGGTCCTTCCCCCTCTCCGCAGGCAGAGCCAGAGAGTGCGCTTCACCCGTTTGATGTCCTCTGCGCCACCCGGGCCGGACGCGCTCTGCTCTTGCCCACGCCCGTCCTGACCTCCAGCCCCCAGGCCTTGAACCCTCCTCCTCCGAGCGGGCC
>NW_008618652.1:0-3859 GCF_000691845.1 Merops nubicus | reverse complement strand
GTAAAATCACTGAACAGAATTTGTTCTTTTGTACCCCAAACCAGGACAATACATTATCAAAGAAAGTAATTTTCAAGACTTGGACTATATTTTACTAATTTTTCTTTACAGATATCTTGAGATAGGCACTGCAGAAATATATTATCCAGTATCTTTTGAAATTGTCTGTTATCCAGTGTAGGTATACCTTTTGTAAAACACACTGCATGAGCTGCAGTAGTGTAACTTTTCCCTGATAAATAATATGTTTCTCTTTGTTTATTGCTGTACTGTTTTAACAGTGGTTGATGCAGATATTGCCTGCCATTACAAAAGGTTTCCAATGCACCTTTTTGCCTACAGAGTTCATACACACAGACTAGGTAAGAGACTATCAAATTATCAGAAAAATACTGACATTACAACTTTTTTTGAAAGTATGTCTCATGTTCATATACATATTGCTATGTTACAGGTAAAGTAGTGAGTGGATACAGAGTGAGAAATGGTCAATGGACATTGATTGGTAGACAGAGTCCACAACTACCACAGGTTAGTGTTTTTTTTTTATTTCTAACTGCAAATTTTAATTACCTGTCTTTAAAATGGAGAAGATGCATATATCCATAGATTTGTGTCATTGTGTTTCCACTGGTACATGTTGTTGTGCCACTGGCAGTGAGTACTGCTACGTATTATGATTACATTACGATGCAGAAGCTGTTTCGAAATTACTTTTCAGATATGTAGCACTGTCATTCTTGTATGTGTGTATATTGATATAAATAGTATGAGACACTTTCACTGACTATGGTGAATCATTCTTTCTTTCAGGCATTCTATCCAGTAGAACATCCTGTAGATGTTAGCTATGATGATATCCTGGCAGCTAGATGTGTGTTCAGTGGTGAAGGCAGAACTACAGAGACACATATAGGGTAAATTTTGTCCTATTTGCTCCTTTTCCTAACCATGTTTTCCAAGATCTTGGTAATGTGTTGAAATGTTTTTGTTTCATGTCTTCTTCCAAGGTAACTCTAACAAATTGTTAAATTGTGCCAGAATGGTCTGTTTTGCTGTCTGGTCTGCTAAAGATGTAACTCCACACAATGTTCATTGCCTTTACTAATGTGAATAGTCACTTCGCTGAAGTGTTCAGAACATTTCTCAGGTGAAGCTCTCCTGGCAAACACCTTACTTAGATGTTGAGATGTTCTCCACTTAGAGAGGGCTTCAGAATTTAAATTGCAAAAATTTTATTTTTTAATAAGTTGAAGCCATTGACTGTTTGAAACAAAATAATAAAGCTTCACGATGTCTTTTTATAATTTCAGAAAGAATATTTATGGAAGCTTATAAAATCCACTTCAACCTATTGTAATATCTAACCTTAAAAATTCATAATAATATACCAGTTAACATTTTTTTTTAATATAAAAAATACACAGGCTTTTACAAAAAGCAGTAAAAACATAAATGGTTGTTAATGTTACCTAGGAAGACTTTAAACTGTGCTTGTCAGTGATGCTGTTGACCCAAAGCTGACAGGCAGAGCTCCGTAAAATCAAGTTGACAAGTACAGCTACGAAAATAGATGCGATAGTAATACTCTGAACTGGCTCCAGTTCTTTGAACTGTAATTTACTGCATATGTAGAGATAGGAAGGTACCTCAAAGAAATCTCTCCATTATGGAAATATGTGCAGCAGCACCTCCAGGGACAAGTTTTTTAATGTGCCGGGCTCCCTGAGATTACCTTTCAGTAAAAGGTTAAGGATTCAGCACAAATTTGTCACCTTTCATTGGCAGTTAAAGTACTGATGAGTAGCAGCTGAAGCAAAATAAATTGTTTGAGAAGAGGTTTTTTTGCAAAGGTTGTAACACTAAATGTATACAAACCCTTAATTTAACTGTAGACCGTTTTTTGTTAAGTCCTAAAATTTTCTGTCATGTTTCAGCAAGATTTCGCAAAGTAGTTCCTCTTTGTTGAATAATCCTCACAGTTTAAGAAGCAGCCCTAGGACAATTATGGTTCTTTCTTTCAATGTACTAATATACTTTCAATTGGGAAGTAATAGGAATAGACAAATTCGAAATGTAAATGTGAAAGAAAAGCTATGAAACAGTATGTATCTGAAAAGGATCAGATCAAGTCTGCATGTTCACTTTCCCAGTCTCTGTGCTTTTTTAAGCACATTTAGTTTTTTTCCTGTGCTTTTGGTTTTCCTTAAACTAGCTGAAAAAAAAAAAAAATCTTAAAATCCTTATGTCATTTATCTTTAATAAACATAGAATGCAGGGCTAAACTTATTTGTCCGTTCACCTTTCCAAATCTGCTAAGTTAAAGCTTAAGCATTCAGAATACATACTAACTGTAGTTGAAACATGACATACTCTCAAAGTTACACTTTCTAAACTATGTAATAATTTCTGTGATAGTCAGCTGGTCTTTTTGATATTAATAAACTGTCACTTTTGGCTAAGTCTGTCACTTAGTATCTAAGGAAGATGATGGATGGCATGGATGAACAAGGTGCTCCTGGAAAAACTCAGACAGAAAAAGGAAGCCTACAGGTAGTGGAAGCAAGGGCAGGTAGCCTGAGAGGAATACAGAGAAATTGTCCAAGCAGATAGGGATCAGGTTAGGAAAGTTGAAGTCCTGGTAGAATTCAGTCTGTCCAAGGACATGAAGAGTAACAAGAAACACTTCTACAGGTATATCAGTGATAAAAGGAAAGCTAGGGAAGATGTGGGCCCTCTCTTGAAGGAAACAGGAGACTTAGTCATGAGGGATATGGAGAAGGCTGAGGTACTCAATGACTTCTTTGCCTCAGTCTTCCCTGGCAAGTGCTTCAGCCACACCACCCAAGTCACAGAAAGCAAAGGTAGGGACTGGGATAATGAACAACTGACCACTGCAGGAGAAGATCAGGTTTGAGACCATCTAAAGAACCTGAAGGTGCAGAAGTCCATGGGACCTGATGATATCCATCCATAAATAGGTCCTGAGGCAACTGGCAGAATAAGTTGCTAAATTGCTTTCAATCACATTTGAGAAGTTGTGTCAGTTCACTGACGTTCCCACTGGCTGAAAAAAGAGGAAGCATAAACCATGTGTTTAGAAAGGGTAAAAAGACCTGGGGGACAACAGGCCAGTCAGTCTCACCTCTGTGCCTAGCAAGATTGTGCAGTGGATCCTTCAGGAAACTATGCTAGGACACATGGAAAATAGGGAAGCAATTGGTGATAGCAAGCATGGATTCACTAAGTACAGATCATGCCTGATAAATTTGGTGGCCTTCTATGATGGGTTGCAACATTGGTTGATGAAGGAAGAACCACTGATGTCATCTACATGGACTTGTGCAAAGCATTTGACACTGTCGTGCATGACATCCTGGTCTCAGAATTGGAGAGGCCATCTAGAAGGGATGCAAACCAGAGGGACCTTAAGCGGCTTGAGAGGTGGGCCCATGACAACCTTGTGAATTTCAACAAGGCCAAGTGCAAGTTCCTGCCTCCTGTGTTGGCAGAATCCCAAGTACAAACACAGGCTGAGTGATAAGCAGATTGAGAGTAGCCCTGTGGAGAAGGACTTGGGATTGTTGGTGTATAAAAAACTGAAGATGAGCCAGCAATGTCTGCTCACAGCCCAGAAAACCAACTGTGTTGTAGGCTACATCAAAAGAAGCATGACCAGCAGGTTGAGAGAGGTGATTCTTACCCTCTACTCTCCTCTCTTGAGACCCCAACGTGGAGTACTGTGTTCAGCTCTGGTGCCTCCAGCATGATAAAGACATGGAGATGTTGGAGCAGGTCCAGAGGAGAACCACAATGATTAGGGGTTGGAACACCTCTTAGAATCATAGAATCATAGAAT
>NW_008618651.1:0-7424 GCF_000691845.1 Merops nubicus | reverse complement strand
TCTATGATTCTATGATTCTATTTCTGTTTTCAGCCAGTTTTACCCCTCCTGGTTGGTGGGTCTTCTTGCCCTCCACACCAGATCATTCTTTGGTGGCAAATTCCCACCACTGAGCAGTTAAAATTAGAATTTCCCCTTCAGATTTCCTGGAGAGTGATGTGTTATTAAGTGTTTAATACACATTATAATTTTGCAGCAAAAGAACAGTCTTACAAATCAGGAGTCCAGTGTTTGGTATTTTATGAAGAGCTATGTGCATGATTCAGAGAACCTGAAGAATATCAGGATGAATATCTTTTAAAAAATGGTTACCTGGCCTTGAAAAATCTCTCAGTAACACAAGTAATTTCTAACTTTTAGAAACAATCTGCTTACCTAAGGTATGAATGGCAGAAAGAAAGGTCTTACCTCATGTGGCAAATTAATATCCCGAGTTCTGGGCTCTGCTGTAGCCAGCAGGGAGAGAGCACAGAGTGTACATCACAGCTCTCTGACCCATTTCAAGAAAATTCTGGAAGTGCATACTGCACATGATACCTAAGTAACATAGGGGTCCAAGCGCCCACCCAGAGGAGGAGCAAGGCTGCCCATATAAGGGTTTGAACTGGAGCTTTGAGCGCCAGTGCCCCCCAGGACCTGGATATCTTGGCTGTCTGAATTGGTGCTGGACTCAGACCTGATCAACTCTTTATTTATTTTCTGTTTTTTCCTTTTTTTTTTTTTTTTTTACTTCTTTCATACTCTTTTCTCTCTCTCTTTCTCTTTGTTTCCTGCCGTATATTGTAAGGTTCGAATCACTACACATTGCAAGCATGAGTGTGTGGTATTTTGTGAACACATGGCATTTTGCCAATATTGTTGATTCACCTGAAGTTATCTTCTTATCATGCCACACCTAAAGTTATTTTCTGATCATGACAATCCGTTATTAGCACCTAAAATTGTTTCTTATCACACTAATGTTGTTCTTATCAAATATATTAGTGTTTTGTGAATCTGGGACTCTATAGTGTTTAACAACTTAATCCTGAACTGTTAATTAGTAAATTTGAGTTATCACACTGATTAGTCAGGGTGTGACACAGTTAACTGGCAGAAGAAATAAGAGTAATTCTGTATTAGCTCTTGGCTCTTGTTTGTCTAAGGCGTATAAACTGGAGTTAACTTTCCTCTAGGTTTGTGTTTTGGATACAAATGATGGAAGCTTGCTGAGATTAAAACTTGATGCTAAGAAAGCTTATCTTCTTTTATGCCAAAATCTGCACTATTATATCTTTGATATAATTCAAAACACTCCAACTAAATCAAAACATAACATAGGTACTGCAATTTATTGAGACAGTCAGAGATGTTTGCAATCAAGTCCCTCAGGATGACATCATGTCTTAAAACTTCAAATCTCATACTCCTTTTTCTCCTGTATTCCTAAATTTAGTAAGAAAAACAAACAGAAATTACACACACCAAAAATGTCATTAGCTTCACTTTGAGTGAATTTTGCTTTGAACAATGCAACACCAGTTCCCATTCAACCTATTTCGATTCAGTGCAGTTAAGCCTGGAAGTCTGAATTAGAAAGGGGTATAATGTCTCATCCTGCAATAAACTTGTGTTAGGATTAAAGTACTATCTCAGGATATTTTTTTTTTTTTCACCCCTCAATGTCATTGATAGTAGATTTCAAGGTAATGTAAAATTATCTTGAGGAAATCTCCCATATCGGGCAGAACTTTGAGTATAAAGGTCCAACTACATATGTTTGTCTCTTCTAAGAGAATGGTAGAAGGGTACAACACAAGAAAACAGGGATTCTTCTCTAAATAGCATTATAATGCTTCTTAAAGTCTACATTTTAAAAAATTCTGTGTAAAGAAGGTGTTACTACTGTAAAATACTATCTGTTGAAGATAGTATGAAAGCAGTATACAGCTGATATTGAGAAAAAAATTCAGGGTCTTTCTTTTTTATCCATATGCCTTTCAGTGTACTTCTGTCACTAAATTTCTTCCACCTTCCACTTTGACATTTTCTAGTATTATGTATAATATAGTCAATATGCT
Organism: Merops nubicus; assembly: GCF_000691845.1. NCBI lineage: Eukaryota > Metazoa > Chordata > Aves > Coraciiformes > Meropidae > Merops > Merops nubicus. The sequence continues at coordinate 5,364 of NW_008618651.1, read as the reverse complement.
GATAAATAACATTGATTCATGTGGCCAAAAAATGTATATGTAACTTAGCACTTTTCTACCTGACAAAGTATTGGAGAAGGGTGGGTGGGGTGTTGGAAATCAATGAGCACAAATGAAATGTTATTTTGAGTTCTTCGTATATCATATTGTACATTACATTGGAAGAAAAAAAGTACGGAATGAGGTGTAACTGCATAAGCTACTATAGTGTTACCTCTCAGTATTTATCTGCCCAAAGAAAAATAATTATGTGAATAGCAGCAGCTGTTCTTGATGCTTTGAAGTGAAAGACAACTTGTTTCATATTCTGCCTCTATTACCAAATAACCATCACAGTCAAGAGCTCAGATGCCACTCACAGGACCATGAATATTTATTTGTGAAAAGGAGGTAAAACAGCTCCTAAATGTGATACATCAAAAATAAGATTTTAGACACTGCATGCAATAGTGTTGTGGATTTCGGACTGTCTGTATTGCTTAGGTATTATCTGAGTAATTTATTCATTTATTTATTTATTGTTTTTTTCAGGTAACTAAATAAAAACATGAATTGAACATTATATGAGCATTTTAGAAAATGGTCTTTTGGAAAAAGCAGCATAAATTCTACTTTAATAATAATTTACTAGTGACTTCTGCTTTTTCAGTTTTCTGGCCTTGATTGTATGAATACTGTCACACGTACATTTACTAAGGTACTTGTTGTACAGGCATCTACAGACCGGCATCTGAAAACGCTTACTTTATTATTGTGTAGTTAATAATTCATGTCAAGATTATTTTAGTGTCATGCTGATTATTTTACATCACTTTCATTGTAAGTTTCTGCAAACACAGTTGTGCTTTGTATTGTCTTTTGAAGCATCGGTCACTGAAGCTGTGTAACTGTAGATATCCAATAGATAAAAATCCTGGGTGTCATCCAGATTATTTTGGAAAGATTCCAAAAAAAATGTGTCTGAATTTTGTGTAGTAACTTAATTGTGTATTTTCCGCTACTTAGTTTCAGTCTAACTCCTGCTATCTGATTGATTCATTCATTAAAACTAGCCTGGTAATCTTCACCTTATTTTGAACAAGAGTTCTATAAAGAATGCAAAGTAATAATCTACCTGGATTGGTCCTGACTACTTTGCTCTGTGACCAGACATCCGCAAGGTAAACAGTGAATGTCTGTTGGTGTAGGTTTAAGTTGGACATTTGATACCTAGAGAAAAATAAACAGGTAGGTGAATGAAGCAGTGGATACATTTCTGAGGAATGAAGTCAGTAGATTGCAAGTGACAGGTTCAATTACTGGTCTGTGGACCAGTGACACATCTGCCTTAAATTCTGAGAAATGGGCAGTGGAAAAGGGATGAATAACTCTTAAGATTAGGAGAAAATATGTAACCGTTCAGGCAGAAAATTAGCAATTACATTTTGTGCCATCAGTAATAAGTATTTCAACAAAGATCTTAGGTTAACATCAGACCGTGTGACAGTATATCAAACATTACACCTGTGTTCAATCGACAACCACATCCCTCAGAGTGATACAGAGCTGCTTAGTTCAAATGTGGCTTGTTCAGTGATAAGTTAGATAGCTGACATTTGTTAAAAAAGTATTTGAAAGTTATTTATTTCATAGGTTTGATTCTGACTGTTGAAAGATTTTTTTTTTTTTTAAATAATTTATGCATTGCAAATTGGTCTCTTCATACTTCGTTCTGAAGCTCCATCTTTTTCCTCTCTGAACAGACACAATGTCACATATTGCCCCTCATAAACTACTACACTACTACAAATGGATAATCATGTTAGCTATACAATCAATGTATTTACTAGTAATGACAATGTAAGTGGTAAACCAGATTACTGAATTCAGAAAAATTGAACTCTAGGGATTTCCACTTTAGTATGGAATCTAAAGCCATTATATGGAACCTAAATTCATTACCATTATTGTGTCATGAAAACATAAATTTTGCTGTCAAAAGCTAAACTGATGAATATATGAACAGTGTGAAATAACACATTTAAAAAGGGACAGCTATATAAATAGTAAAATACCTCTGAGTTCACTTTCTAAGGCACACATTTTTGAAAGGATCTTCAAATGTGCTGCGAATTTTTTTATCAGTCTGAAAAAAAAATTCTAGTCATACAGCTAGTGACAGAAATAGAATAGACTGTCCAAAATGGCTGGTTACTGAATGTTTGTTTTTTTTGGGGGGGAGTTTTGTTTATCATTAAAGTATGTGATGTGGCCATACTCAAAACACATCTCGGTTTGTTCATTATGAACTAGAGGATCAACAAAGAAAAAAAGTAAGCAAGCAAAATGTACAGAGCACATTTATTTAAGATTTTTCTTAAAAGTAAGTACAGGACAGTTTAATCACCAGTCCTAATGCAAATATTTATGTTTGCTCTAGTTCCACAGTAACTGTTTTTACACACATATCATGTTTCTATAACTTCAAGGAGAAACAAGTATTCTGAGTATTCTCTTCTTATTCACACCTAGCAGACAAAATTTAATTCCATCTTGGATGTTCCTTCACCTGATTGCACAAACTTCTGCTGTCATAATGTATATGAAGTCACAACCTAACAAAAGTAAAAAAATAATCTTTTTGTTTCTATAGCTATCCAGAACAGGAATATGGGCATAACTTCCCTCAAAGTGCTGAATGTAGTTTAATAAAGTCTGTCAGGCCTTTCCTTCTACAAAAGAAGTCTGGGTTTGGTTTTTTTTGTTTGTTTGTTTTGTTTATTTGTTTTTGTTTGTTTAGTTTGTTTGCTTGATTGTTTGTTTGGTTTTGGCCTTTTTTTTGGGGGGGTTGGGTTTTTTGGATTTTTTTTTGTTTGCTTTGGTTTGGTTTTTTTGGGGGGGGTTGTTGTTGTGGCTTTTTTTTTGTTTTGTTTTGTTTTTTTTTTAAATTTGGTCTTACAGCCTGTATCTCTTTTTGCTGGCAAGTACTGCATTGACAGAGCCTCTGAGAAGAAAGTTGCTTATATATGAATTAAGATTCCTATAATAAATAACAATTCTACGTATTTATATGGAAGGAAAATAGGAACATTTTTTTGAAGTAGGACAACCACATCAGGCAAAGAATTTTGGAATAAAAAGGTTTTGTTTTAATATTCAGTATCTTTCCATCACTGTATTCAATTAAAATTATGCTTAAAATGCAGGAAATCAAAGTAACAGGAGCTGTGATGCTGCAAAAATTTTTGTGAACTGAATTTTACTAAGCTTGCCTTATTTGCCTTTTCACTTCAGATTCATTTTATAAGTATCAAAATGCTATCTTGTACTACATAATAACTAGAAGAGAAATGCTTCTTAGGAAAAAGTAGATGTCTACCAGCAGCAAGTTGTACCCTGTAATGATGGGATCCACCATTGGCTGCCTGGTTCCAAGAACACCTTGATATTAGCCTTGAGGCTCTTCTACCTGATGACAGCTGCCTACAGGACATATGTCAAACAGCAATTGTTTCTGAGGAACTATGGATTTTAGTCTGCTGCCTTGCTGAATTTGCCCTCCACCTTACCACACACCTGTATGCTGGGAAGGTGAAGATGAGGGGTCACATTACAACAGTTTTATAGGCTTTGCATCTCTCCAGTAGTAAGTGACAACTACAGAAATTTACTTTCTTTTTCTATCATTTCAGCAGCTCGAAAAGAGTGGGACCAGAGCTGGCAAGGTCATTCACTATTTTATAGAAAAGCTTTCTTTGCAGATAGTAACTTTTGGGTTTTTTTTTTTTTTGCTAGGTATAGTTGTTCAGAGACTCCTTCTTGGGTAGAAAACAAAATTCATTGAGCTCTGCCCAGGAACTTGTAAATTGCATTCCCTAGTTGCTCACAATGTGCAAAATTTCCTGATTTATGAACAATAAATCCCAGAGTTTAAAGCCAATATAACTTCATACTGAAGAGAAAGTAACCCTGAAGATAAATGCAGTGTAACCTTCAGAAAAGTGAATCCACTGCACAATTTCAAGTCAGGCTATCAGCTTTAGAACACATTTTTTCCTCCAAACAGTTCTCCGACTGGGAGAGGGAAATGAGGTAGCCATAACCTTCTTTTCCTTTTTATCCATTCTTAATGCTGTTTGTCAAGGTTAGAAGAAATCAAGCTCTAGGCTTTCACATTTCTTCCCAGACACATATTGTTACCTGCTGCTACAGTTTAGCACTGTATAGAACTGTTGAAGCAACCTGTTGCACCATTCCTCAAATCTACCTCACTAAACAGTCCATACCACAAAGGAGACATATACGAATAAAATATTTTTCTTTTTTCTTTTTTTAACTTCCTTACAGAACAAATAATTATACAAAGTCTAATATTGAATTATACAATACTTTAAGAAAATGCTTAAAGCATTACACATCAAACTGATTGTTAGCTAGTTCCCTCTGCTCATTGACAGGAGCTGGAAAAGCTGCCTCATTGGTCTATGCATCCCAACTGCTGTTTACTTCGGTACCACTAATGAAAAGGATAAAGAGAAAACAGTATAAAACCATTAAAATTCTCATACACTCTGAAGTTTTGTCTTTTATGTGCAAAAAATGTTTGTGGTAAACCCGCATTGACATGGACACCACCCAACTACCAGCAAAACGTCAGTAGGTTGCACTGTATACTTCCTATACATGCAGTCTTCTCAAAAACCTCAGCAAAGCTCTGTGGTAAAATGAGTTGGTGCCATAGTCATCTGTTTTTTGCTGGGTGCCAACCTGCATTTTCTAGTGCAGTTAACATCAGGGATCAACATTCCAGACCTTTTCAGCGTATTATCTAACACACTGAGTGGCCTGAATGTGCTTGCAGGACATATTTTCATCCATTCCTCTATATGTAACTTGCTCACCATCCATATTTTTGCTAAACTTCAACTCATCTCAAAGTAGTTTCTCTAATATAATATGGTATTTTTTAAAAATACAAGGACAGTTCCATGTGAATTTTTTCCCAATTAGTCAGATATCTTCCCACTCTCATCCCTACCTGTCACTTCGTAACAGTGGTAATAACACTTTTAAGTGTAGAAAAACCTATGTTGTTTACAGGCAGATAAAACTGTGAATAATCCCTCACTTGCTTGGCTGAATATGATTTACCATTTTTGAGTATATGCTAATATAACACATCTGATGCTTTATCTAACCACTGTTAAAGAGAATAAAGAGCTGCCTCTGGCATTTTTACAGAGGTCAGTGAGTATGATATTGTGAACCAGCCACAAGTAATCTTTTGTAAGCCTTCAAAAGGTTTTCCTAAGGTATGTAAAATGTCTGAATAATGAGTGATAATGGAGGTGAAGGGCAGAAACTATAGGCCAGTCAGTCTCACCT
>NW_008618650.1:18365-22781 GCF_000691845.1 Merops nubicus | reverse complement strand
ATTTATTTTAAAAATAAAATAAATATTAAATATTTAAAGTTCTTATAGTCCATATAGGAACTATATTATATAAGCACCCCCAATGTGTTAGCTGGATCTTCTTTGTGGTTGGGAAGGTGAGCATACAACGATAGTGAATGCCACCTGTAACACCTTCTTTTCTTTTTCTAGATGAGTGCAAATTTTTTTTTTTTAAAAAGAGAAAAGTAAATATTTTCCAACTATTTCAGTCATTTCTCCATGGTGAATGTAAGTGCTTTCCACGTGAAATACTGTTGGTGATGCTTTTTCTCATATTTCAATTCCTAACGTACCTTAGAAACAAATAGCTTTGCATAAGGACTTTTTTTTCATTTCTTTAATATAATATGTAAGGCGTTTCCTTGGAGTAAACTAGCTTAATCTTGCTGTAAAACTATTGTCATTGGCTTATAACTTATTTCTAAATGTCCTTTGTGCTTAAACTAAGAAAGATGGTCTACCTGAGTTTTTTTATTTAATAGCTATTCTGATAGTTTCTTTAGTTAATTTTGTACATGTACTCACAGTAGTGCAAAGATGAAGGAATAAATTTTCACCAGTGTTATATATTCAATGCACTTGACATTCTTAACAAAACGTTATTTTGTCTTTCCTCAAGGTCTTGCAGGAATTGCAAGCTGTATTAGGGATTCCATTTACAAATCAATTTATGAAGGGTTAGTAAGTGACTAGGAGGTGTTCTGATAAAGGCTTGTAAGTATATTAAAGAACTTAGGATCCAAGCGAAAAATAGATCATTTTCAGCAGAAGGTGATACCCCAGACATAAACTTATCTATACAGTGATTATAAAATTTGTTCATCATAATATTAATTATTTATGAATTAATACCTAGTAGCAAGGATTATATTTTCATTGTATTAGCATGAGAAAGAGAATGTATTAAAAATATAGACCACACAGAAGTGTTAAGAGCATCCTATTTAACAGGTCTTTGATGATTTACCATCTGGAAATCACTGATCTTCCTTTATTAGATCAGACCCTTTCTATATTCTTAAATAAATGAACAGTTGAAAGAGAAGGAGGGAGGATTTGTAATTCTTACATAGGAAAACATTGCTAACTTGATTTACACCTAAACAGAGAATAATTAGCTGGCATGTCTTAATTTCCTAGATCTCCTGGGACCAACCTGCAGCAGCTTTGCACAACTGGATTCGAGGGCATGATAAAGTGCCTGGAGCATGGACAAAAATAGACGGCCAGGTATGCTCTGAAAAAACAGAAAAATATTCTTTTGTATATCCTCTTTTTGATCTTTTTTTATTATAAAACTAAAGGTGTCTGCATACAGGTGAATACATATGGAAGTTACATTGGAGTAACTCTCATTTGATGACTGTGTTTTGCATATATCTAGAAGAGGCACCTAAACAAATGTACAGAACACAGTAGGTTTGGTTTTTTAATTATAGGTCCATTTAATTCAAAGAAAGATAAAATCAATATCTAAAAAAAAAAAAATAAATTAAAATGGGCACAGTACAAAGCAATAAGAAGGGCAGATCCAAACTGTGTCAGTCATTTTGGGAGCTAGGCATGTGTAATGCAACCCATGCTGTACAGTGGGCAACATCACAGTATTAATAGAAAAAGTAAACACTGAGTTACTGAAATTACAAAGGAGGATTAATTTTCAAGAGATTTGGGCCTAGATCATTTGCAGAAATTAATATATCTCATTTTATCTAAAAGCAGTTACTTCCTTCCAATGTACTAAAAGGACTATAGATTTGATACATATTGTACTTGCATAAAATATATTTTTTAATTACTTTCTCTTTCTTGGCTGTGATGTCTAGATTTTGTTACTTAACTCTTAGCCGTCTGCCAGCAGGCTGTTCTAAGAAGCCTGACTCTGCCCTAATGTCCAGGAACTGTTGCCTGTTTGAGAGTCCAGAAAGAGAGAGGCAGCGTCCAGCATTACCAGCCTGGGAGCAGGGTGAGACTGCACCAGTCACAATCAGGCTGCTGCCAGGCTCTCACTCTGGGCGTGTGCTGAGAGCAGCTGCTTCCCTTTCTGCACTGGTTCCAGCATGCACTTTGGTACAGCTGGGCAGCTCTGCAGGTTTAGGCAGCTTGCAAGGTTTTACATGTCTTGCATTGTAAAGGCACAGAAATTATGTTCTAACATGTTTTCTATGCAGGTATTTATATTTTACTTCTGCTATATTAAAGCTTCAAAACAGTTTTGTTTCATTATTAGAATTTTAGATCATGTTTAGAATCTATGGACTTTAAATTCCATTTATTTTTAGGTGGTTACTTTTTACGGGTCATCATTACTTGATGATTCAGTGCCTGCTGGACAAGAGCTGGCAATAAAAGGTGCCTCAAGACCTGGACTTATAACCAAGAATGGTCTAGTCGTTTTTGGTAGTGATGGGAAGATGGTAAGTACACATCCTGGCAAACATGAGCATGGGTGGAATAACGTTGGCAGGAAGTGCAAGTAGTGTGGAATTGTCACACTGTACAAATCCAGCTGCTTATGACTGATATCTAACCTCTGCCATCCTGAGAAGACATTTATGTTTTGCTTCTCACTCAATCCATGTTCATTTCCAATATGGGTTAAACAGTACTAATACTAGGAGAGAATCTGAAAAGCAGCTAGGAGTGGTCTGTGTTAAATTACCTGCATTGTAGCAGCTTTTCTGCAAGCCATTTATTTTACTATTTTAATAACCACATTAATGCCTAAAAACACTTCACACAAGGATGTATTGTCACTCAGATAATTTAAAACCATATCCTCTCATTTTTCAGGTACTGGTGAGGAATCTGCAATTTGAGGATGGAAAAATGATCCCTGCATCTAAATATTTCTCTGTTGATGAAACAACTGCCCTGGAACTTACAGAGGAGGAAAAAAAGATGGCAGAAGAAATTAGGGTAATTATAGGCAGGACATATCTTTATTTAGCCATGCAAATTGTTTTTTGGTAAAATGTACTCAAAGAGTATGAGGTTGAATCTTCAGTTATTAACATTAGTTTAGGTGAAACTGGAAATTCACTAGAGTATTTACATGTCACTTTAGAAAGTTTTCTTTCAGATACAAGTGATACAAAGAGAGTAATTGCAGGGTCAGTTATGGTAAATAATTATAAATTATGAAGGTGGGAGTGAGGAAAGACAAACAGACCTTTGCTTCAGAACAGGGAGGTTTTCAACACTGAGAGACTTGCACAGTTCTGAAATCCTTTTTTTCACTGTGGTGTTACTTGCTAGGATGTGGTCCTGTTGAACAAGCTCCAGGGAGTTTTAGAACAGCAGTCTGAAAAAGAAGAGCAGCAATTTTCTTCCTGTCCCTGTCTGCATTTTCTCATCTTCCACAAGCACACCCAAGGGGCAAAGTGGCAGAGGGATACAGCAGTGGGGCAGCTGGAGCACAAAGCTCTCATAGCCAGAGAGGCACTTTGCTTCCCCTCCATGAAATCCATCCCTCTGTAGCGACTCTTGGGGGCTTAGATGAGACACATTTGTCATTGAAGTTTTGCACCAGAGCAAGTGAATCACAGATGTCTTTCCTTCTGCTACTCTGCTACAGACTTTTTTTCTTTTAGAATCCTTTGAAATAATACAAGTTGTAGGCGTAGATACCATAGAAAATATGGCTTGATAAATACTTCTTGCAGTTAGAGAGTTATTCATTATTGCCTCCATTATTTTTATGTATTACTAGGCTATTTGGAAAGGAATTCTGAGCAATATTGCTGTAATTGAGGATTCCACAGACTTCTTCAAATCTGGAGCATCCTCTATGCATGTTGTCAGGTAAAAAATATTCAAAATAACAGAAGTTTGAAGCCAAAGTCAATGGAAACAAAGTTGTCATGGTGCTTTTAAATTAGGGTTCATCAAATAGTGTTTAAAAAAAAAAATCCCCTTATATTTTCTGATACTCTAACTATTCCCTTTGCTACCTTTGAAAAAGTGATACGGTTCTGCTCGCAAAATCAGGAGATATTGACATAATCCTGCTAATCCTTTCTAATGAAGGAAAATGCCCCCTAACTTCAGGAATGTTGGCCACATGAGTGAACACGGTGATGCTCAAACCTGTCTGCATCCAGCGACAGGTATCTCAAGACCAGGGGGCTGACTGGGAAGCTGAGCAAAGACCTCCTTGGAGGGGAAGAGAAGCCTTTCACAGAAAGAATTGAGACTATACTTACAAATGCACCAAGTTCATGGTGTGTTGGGTCACCTCAGTCACCTTCTTTTTGTGACTCAGATATTCCAGGCCATAAGACCAGCATTTCAGGTGTTTTCTTTTAATGAGCTGATTATTGCCCTTATGCCATGCTTTGGGGTCAGGACTGCCCCCAGACCTGTAACAGATGGTCTCTATTAAACTCCCTTCCC
>NW_008618650.1:0-18334 GCF_000691845.1 Merops nubicus | reverse complement strand
GGGAAAGAGAAAGGGATAAGGGAGAGACACTTGTCAATTACAGAAGAAAAGAAAACAGCTGTAATACTTCTAATAATAATAGTAAAACTAATAATAAAATGGAATATGGACAAGTAAATACAAAACTAGTATCAAACCCAAACTAGGACACCTTACTACTTACAAGACTCATAGACCTCTGAATGTCTTCCATGGATTGTTTAGAGTAGACCATATGCTGTTTTATCAATCAATGTATGTTATTCGTAATTTATTTCCAAAAGTTTACCTGAAAGTATTCTGGAACTTACATTTTCTTTTCCATAACACCCCCAAGTAAACAAATAATTTCAGTAAAATGCTTCTGTGCCACTCTTGTCAGAGAAAGACACACACATATTCACATGCACAATACAAACTGGTGCCCAGTTTTGACCCCTTTCAACCTTCTAATGATTCATTATTGAATAACTCTTTCATTTGTAGTCAACCTTACTCTTTCTTCAAAATCTTTAGAATGTTAGAAGAGATCAAACAGAAATATAGTGAACTTCATCTACAGAATGAAGATGTATATATGGCTACTAAGTTTGCAGACTTTATTCAAATGGCTGTCAGGAAATTCAGAGGAGAAGACAAAGAAGAAGAGTTAGTCATTGATTATGTAAGACTTTTTATTTTGCTTTTATTGCTTATTCTTTCTTGTCTTTTAGGGGAGGGTAAGCAATGCATTTTATTAGACTGCTTGATGCAGTGGGAAAAGCAAACACTTGGTCATACAAATTCACCTTTGTGACTTCTACTTTGCAGCTTTTATATATATGTGTGTGTTTTAGCATGGAAGCCAAAACATGTAACATCACTTTCAGCGTACCGGAAGCCAGGAGCTCAAGAACATTTGGTGGAGTAGATCACAAATGGGCAGATATTCCTAACCCCCTTGTACTCACCTGCCAATATGCTTCAGTCAGAATGGTTCTAGACCTTCTACTTTCCTGAGGCAAACATATTACTTTTCAAAAATATATTTAGAGGGTTTCAAACCCGCTGGTTTTGCCTGGGAAGAAAACACCCCCAGCGGGACCCCAGTAGTACCTCCAGGGTGGTCTTCAGTGAAGAGGGGGACAGTGGCGGTTAAAGGAGGGATGGGCAACGATCGCTTTTTTCCAAAATAAAAGGTTTTAATAACATGAAAATAACAAACAAAAAACACCTGAGGCAGGCACTGAAACAGCACCCACCCCAGGGGGAGAAGCGAAAGAGCATGTGGCCTTGGGGCCAGGGGTTTTTAACAGGTAGGTAGGTGGGTTTACAAAGGCATTGTCCTGTAAGGATACACAGATGGGTTACCTATGGGTCAGGGGTCCAATAGGTGTTAGGGGATTGGTCTTGTGGTGGCTAAGCCAACCACAACCTGGGAAAGATGGAAAATTCTGGATGTGTGCCCATGTTTGGGGACAAAGAGGCAACAGAAACCTCTGTCTCCAGGAGGCGCACTGCAACACAAACAGTGTTAGATTTTTCTCTTAAAAGCCTTTTTGAAAAGTTTGTGTGAAAGAATGATTGCATACTTAAGTCACTAAGCAAGTCAAGTTTTCTTGAATTTGGGAAGTATGCATTTGATTGAAGTCCACTATGACCAATCTAGTATTTGGCTTAGTATTGGTTTGAACATAGAGATCCAATGATAAAAAATAAAGAAATCTGCTTAACTATCTCAGAGTGTGGTCACTGGTGTTGATGGAGAATATGATTTCCATTTTGTTTTACTCTTTTGTCCACTTTTAGCAGCCTCATATACGTTGTAAAATGTGGCTGGATGTTTGCTATAGATATCAAAAGCTTGTTAAGCTACATTAAAATTTTAGTTCTTAGAAGCTTAAATTAATTTGCTGTTTATTTCACTCTTAGGTTTCAAAAAATGTGAACAACATGACTGTTAATATGCCATACCAGTGTTTCATAAATGGGCAATTTGTAAATGCTGATGATGGAAAAACATATGACACTATAAATCCAGCAGATGGATCAGTGAGTAATTTCTAAATATGATCAATACCAGTTTATCTCAATTTCTTTGCCTATTAAAAAAATCTGAAACACTAACTGAATACAGTTTCAAAACTGTACAGTGCACATTAAACAATCCCTAGAAATAATTTGAAATTTCTGTTTGCTTCTCAGTCTGTGCATTTTACAGTTTTTAGATTTCAGTCAAGCTAGACAGTAAAAATAGCCTGCTTCCACTATTATGGCACTATTATGTCAATTCCCATAGCCAGCCTTATGTTTTACCTTGATTTCATTTTTTCTTATCTTTGCAAACAAAAATTACTGTAGTTTGGTTGCTAAATAAGTATATCTTTTAGTATGTTGCACATATTTCCTGTCAGTTATCAACTTTGGGTTTTATTTTACTTTTATTTTATAAATCTGATGTCCTAGGGCAAGTGTAACTTTTAAATGTCCCTTTAAATTCCCAGTAATAAAAATTAGTACACAATCTTCATAAACTTCTATGTGTATATGGTGCCTTATGGTAACTGAAGCTCCATTCCCAAGAAATGGAGCATACAGGAGTCATTTTAGCATGTTTGGAAGTTAGATCCTAATAGCACGTATAAAGACTCCTGACTTTTCTAATATTGCATTGATTTTACATCTGGAAAGAGGGAGTGAAATCAAGTAGGATGATGCACCTTGATGTGAAGAAGACAACAGATCTAGGAAGCAGAGTCCCTGCAGTGTCCTCCAGATTCTGCCACCTCAGCTGATTCTGACCTTTTTTGCAGCCTGGCTCAGCCATGCCAGCTGCTGGTGTTGAGGATATCAAGTACTTGCTTATAACCACTCAAGAAGTTTAGGTGGAAGGAGTTACACTCTGCATCCTAGCATTTCAGTTTGGGCTGACACAATGCTACCTTTGGACAGGTAATAGCCAGTGTATCTTCTGCTTCGTTGGCTGATGTTGACAAGGCAGTGGCAGCAGCAAAGGAGGCCTTTGAAAATGGTGAATGGGGAAGAATGAATGCAAGGGAAATAGGGCTGCTCATGTACAGGTATGTGAAAGGCAGCTTATGATTGTTTCATTTTCTGAAACCTTATTGTTTTGCTCCTCTGAAGAACTGTTGCATATGTTTTCTGAATATGATGGAGATTAATAATCCCACTGCCAGAGGAACCAGACTAGCCATCTTTTCATCTCCTTGTTTACTTCTATGTGCAGGCCTTGGGTCTTAGCTGCCTAACATTCCTTGTGGCAGAGAAAAATCTTATGATCTCTCACTGCTACCAGTTATTTTTTCTTAAAATTTATAAATGGAAAGAAAGAATTTGAGGAAAACATCCTTTAAATGCCTGATGGCTTCATTCAATCTATATGGTTTTTGTTGGGTGGGTCACTTCCCTTCCTTTTGTTGTTGCATACTGTTCTCTGCATAACTTCTGTGAGGATTTGGAAACTGAAGATGCAGGTGATTCAGAGTTTTGGAATATGCAACTAGAAGATGCTTCTGTCTTCATAAGGCTGGGCTTAGCCTAGCTAGACAGTAAAGAGTAGGGAATCTGTTGCACATCTGTACATTGGCAGCTAAGAAAGAGGAACATGCATGGGAAAATGTAATGTTACAGTTGAGAAACATGGGTCTGTGTCTGCTGTACTGTATGCAGCAGATATTTTGTAATCACATTAATATAGCCGTAATACTTACTTCATTGAATGCCTTGGATATAAATTCTCCTCCCCTCTCTTGCCATATCAATATGGACCCAGTAGATGTCATTAGAAATAAAAAAGTATTTAAAAATGCCATGTTTTATAAGACATTGCAGGCATCTTAGCAAAAGAGAATGAAAGCAAACCTGAAAATTCTTCTCATACAGTATGTGACTAGACCTTTGAAAAAGGCCTGCAGAACTGTAAAAAGTTGAGTTATCATCACAAGAGAAAATGGGAGAGTTAGAATTCATATTAAAATTAAATACAGTCAATAACTTAAGTTTTTCACAAGTGTGCACGGATTCCAAGCACGTTCAAACTTTGGTTTAATCAGGAACACAGAGCACTTGAAAGCCCAAGTTAACTCTGCTCTGAAGAGACATTGTTGAGGTTTTAGGATTACTGTTCCGTGTTTTACACTTCAAAGATTTGCAAGTGTAACTATGTCAAGGCATATGGAAAACGTAACTCCCCTACAGGCATAGATTATTCCTGGATTAAACTCTTTGCTGAGGCTATTGTCTCTCTAGGATACCTATACCACAGTCTTCATGTTGCAAACCATCCCCAGTATGGATGAAGGCTCTCTCTGCTCCACCTGAATTCAAACAAAGCTCCTTTTTCTCTGGTCTCAGTGCAAACTGGAGATTTTGAGTGCGGAACCAGAGGGAAGGTTTGTACCATCAAAGCCCCTAGCTCTGCTGCTTTCTCTTAAGGAGTCATTAATAGAAGACATTAGGCATTAGGCACACATTAAATGAAACTCTCTCCTTTGTCCCTGACATGCCATATCCATTCTTTTACACATGCACTGACCTGTAGCCGGTGCTCCAAGATACAGTTAAAACAAGTACTGAAGTATTTTTCCACATCTCTGCAAATGTTTTAAGTGGGTAAAATTTACGTAATGGAAAAAATAGGTTCCACACCCAGTTTTGTGTACTATTTACATGATATAAAATACACTTGGTTAAGCTCTTTACAGGATCTGAAATGCCCTTGGAAGTATTGATTATATGTCTGAGTACCAAAACACAAACAGAAGCTTAAGAAAAACATTGATGGATCTGTTTCACTGCCATGTGAGACATCTAAGACCTGAATGTAAAAATTCTTTCATGCAAAAGGACCTTTCTTCTGTTCTTTGACACGCCAAATACCATTTTAGGCTGTCAATGGTTAGATGTCACTTCTCTTTGATGTGGATTTGTAATGTTTTTATTAAAGACTTGCAGACCTCATGGAAGAACATCAAGAAGAGTTAGCAACAATAGAGTCTCTCGACTCAGGGGCTGTCTACACTTTGGCTTTGAAGACCCATGTTGGAATGTCTGTGCAAACATTCAGATACTTCGCTGGATGGTGTGACAAAATTCAGGCAAGTGAATGTGTGAAGGAAATAATCAATGGCAGTACTTCCTTACCTTCCCCCCCCCTTATTTTTTTTTCTGGCATGGCACTAAAAAGCAGTTAGCAAAAATAATCAGGGAATCAAAAAATAAAGCAAAATTAGAATTTTACCGAAAATGGGTTTCCTTGACAATATAAAAGGACAATCTGCTTTCAATTGGAGAATATGAATTTAGAATGTGACTCTAAATACCTAAGAAATCGGTTGAGGTGTCACAGTGGATATGTATCCTTAGTCAGCTCTTGATTATTCGTGCAGCAGAATGTCATTGTGGTTGTTCATCATGTGGGTAAGTGCAGAGACTCATGTGCTGTGTGACCAAGGCTGGTGAGTTTGCTTGATGGCACAGCAAGTGGCACAGTTTCAATAGCAGTTCCTCAAGCATCTTAAGATCCACAAGCAAGAATATAATTCAGCTGTTTTCATCATTCAGACCTCACTTTATGTTCTTCTATGCTTTTGTTATCTATGCTTTTAATTCATCCAGCTGAAAATCAGGAGCTGACTGTGGTATACATAGCAAGAAGCATCCATGCCCCTTTCTCTGCTGCAAAAATGCTTCTGGTTTTGAAGCCTACTACCTGGCATTCCAAAACGTACTTATATGGCAAATATATTTGTAATAAAAATTATTACACAGTAGCAAGATTTGTCCCTTCTCTGTCTTTTAGGGTGCTACAATTCCAATTAACCAGGCTCGGCCAAACCATAATCTAACATTCACTAAGAAAGAACCAATAGGGTGAGTATCACTTTCTTCTTCTTAGTGGTAGTCTTGACATACAGAAAAAACATTCAGAAGCTGCCATAAAAAATGTAATCTTTCCCTGTTTTTCCCTACCTTAAGTGTCTGTGCAATTGTTATCCCCTGGAATTACCCACTGATGATGCTTGCATGGAAGAGCGCAGCATGCTTGGCTGCAGGCAACACACTCGTACTCAAGCCAGCACAGGTAAAATCAGAAAGGAATGTACAGAAGGCTCAGGTCCTCCACAATTTATTCAGACAAACTAATCCAGGCAGTCTAGCAGATTTCACCCACAGGTTGACCATGCCATATGTTTTAAAGTGCATGTATAATATTGCTGTGATGATACAAGGTACTGATTGTCTTCAATGCTTTCTGATGCTACTCTCATTTTTAAGAATTAATTCTGTTCTGCAAGAAGCCATCACTTTTAATTTGTTAATACTGTAAGAAGTTGAATATTGTATCAAAATAAACATATATTGAATAAAAAAAGATATCATCATAATTAAAATAGGAGACCTAATCTAAATGTTTCTACTTAGGTCACACCTCTGACTTCCTTGAAGTTTGCAGAACTCTCAGCTAAAGCTGGATTTCCTAAAGGCGTTATAAATATTCTGCCTGGTTCAGGTAAAACTTCAGCGAATCATTTTTCTGGGAAGAGTAGGACATGCTAAAGCTGGTGAACTAGCATTTTACCTTTTTGAAGACCAAGTGCATATATTTTCATAGATAGTAGGCTTGCATCTATGTCATGCACATATTTCCAGAACAGAATTGGAAAAATCTGTGTGTCACTTGGTTCTAGCTAGTGATAAGAGCTGCCAGCCTACATCCTTTCCAAGTTCACACAAATACTCCAGAAAATAACGTATTAGAGAAACACATTTCACTTGATTGTAAGGCTTCATTTTTTCTCTTAACCTTATCGTCACTTGGAAGTATTTAAATGTGACTGTGAGACCTAGAGCAAGCTGGTAAGGTGCATATTGGTCACTATAAGTGGGGCATGGTCCACACCATGTTACTTGATGTGACCCTTTTCCTCTTTTCTCTAAGGAAGAAAAGTGACACAGTGAGCGTACGGGGCAGGGTCTGTTACAAATTAGATTATTCCACTTACAGTAGAGTATTAGGAAGGCAGTTCTTTAGTCCAGGCAGAAGGGGAATTCAGAGACACTAATGTGGTCCAAATTAACTAATATGAGGTTTTTCACAGTCATATGAAAAAAAGCTGTAAATATAAATAAAGATGTTACATTGTACTTGATTGACGCATTTTTAGCTCATTCTGTATTACAGCGCTTCTGCTGGAGTAGTAAAAATTTCCAGTGTACCATCCAGTTAAATTGTTTTCCTCACCCTGGTAGGTGGCTTAGTGGGGCAGCACCTGTCTGAACATCCAGATGTTCGCAAAGTTGGATTCACTGGTTCGACACCAACTGGTAAACAGATCATGAAGAGGTACTCTCAGCAAAAGATTCAGAAATAAACACTGCTTCATCTGGTTCTGATATATCTGATTAGCTGTATTGTGCATGTAGCAGTAATAGAAAAGCATAACTAGCTATGTTTGTTTACATTTATGTAGAATTCTACTAAGTCGCTATTTAGGAAATAGAGGTTTATACATTTTCACAATATGATTCACATATTAATATGAAACGATGAAATTACCTGTTTAAAAGTTTGGTTTATATGATTATTTGTGTTTTTTACAGTGCGGCCACTAATCTGAAGAAAGTTTCTCTTGAACTTGGTGGTAAATCACCATTGATCATATTCAGTGACTGTGAACTTGACAAAGCTGTAAAAATGGTAATGTTACTTAGAAGTAAAATATATCCAAAGCCGTTGTGATACATCCTCACAGTACTTCAATATTCTTCCTGGCTTGCCAAAAACTGCAGTAGGGAGCCCTTGCATGAAAAATGATGCAATCTGTTAGAAAACAGACTCTTTTTCTACAGAATGTTTCTTTACACCAGCACTATTAAACTGTTCATGCTGCACCAAAAAGGCAGGGATCAGTGCTGTAAGAAATACACATTAGAAAATAAAATAAAAAAAAAATTTAAAAAAATATAGGTGGTAAGTATTTTCACTAGCCAAATTAACAGCTTAAAATTGATCTGTTAAAATCTGATACTCATTAAAAAAAAAAGCACTTAGCAAACAAAAGTCTGAAAAGTAAGTTAAACTATGCATTGAGCTCCCTATTGCCATATAGTTCTTCCTAATGAACATCAGTCATCATAGTCCACCTTCCTAACTACCCATAATATGCTTAGACAAAAGGATGCATATAAATATTAATGTTTTGGGTTTTTTTTTTCAGGGTATGGGAGCAGTATACTTCAACAAAGGAGAAAACTGCATTGCAGCTGGCAGGCTGTTTGTGGAAGAATCAATCCACGATGAATTTGTTACAAAAGTGGTAAGGCATTCAAGGACTAAAGTTTAAGATTATTTATGGCACAATGATACACTAGCTTTATAAACACTTGCATTTCTTCTTATTTTCAGCTGTTTAATTTCTCATTATTGCTTATGATAGGGAATGGTGCTTCTTGGGAAGCTCCTACAGGGTTAAAAGGAAGGCACCAAAGAGAGATGTTATCATTAGTAATGCACAGATAAGTGAGATTAAAGTAGATATTGTACCTTCAGTGATATTTCATATTTAACTAGGAAGGTAAAATTTTAAAAATTACTGAACTTAGGTCAATGTGATTGAAATCTGCTATGAAGTTTAAAAAAAGGCATGTTGGAAATGTAGCTAGAATAATACGAAGGTCATTATTAAAAATCCAATAGTCACCACACTGTACCACCAGAGAATTCATTTAGTTAGATCAAGAGAAGGAAATCATTGTCATAGCTCATTTACCACTGGTAAAAGCTAACATTTTACATGCCTATCTTAATAGCGTAAGAGAATCAATACATGAAAATAGCATAAAAAAAACTTTCAGAAGTAACCAGAGATAATGAAACAAGACAAAGCCTCATTTTAGAAATCCAGCCCTTTCTTACA
Organism: Merops nubicus; assembly: GCF_000691845.1. Taxonomy (NCBI): domain Eukaryota; kingdom Metazoa; phylum Chordata; class Aves; order Coraciiformes; family Meropidae; genus Merops; species Merops nubicus. Next base: position 9,437 of record NW_008618650.1, on the reverse strand, counting down.
GCCCAACTTCATAGCACAAAACATGAATCATCCCAAATCAGAGGTCATTTTAACAGCTATTTCCTACATTATGTAACTTCATTTTAATTGGTAACCCATAGGTGGAAGAAATAAAAAAGATGAAAATTGGTGACCCACTTGATAGATCTACAGATCATGGTCCACAAAATCACAAGGCACATTTGGAAAAGCTGCTTCAATATTGTGAAACTGGAGTAAAAGAAGGAGCCACTCTAGTGTATGGAGGCAGACAAGTACGTAGACCAGGTAAAATACTGTTCAGAGGTGTTTGGAACTGTTACGCTTTAAATAAAAGTCATCATGATTGTCTCTGCTGTATTATGTGAAGGAGCAATATCATGGGAATGGTACCAGGTAAGCCCACCTGAGAAGAGAGCTTTTAAGTCCTATTAAGAGAAGTTGTGCAATTGAAGCGTAACATATGAAGTTGAATCAGAACCTAGTCTGCATGGGAATCTCTTGCTCACTTATTCCTGTGCTTTGTGAGGCACTGAGGCCTTTTTTTTGCAACATCCTTGAACTGTCAAGACCTGTAAGTATAATTATATCAATTTAGATTACACTAACACTAAAAGCTGACTGAATAAACTACCACCAGAGTTTGCATAAGGTATTATTATCAAAAGCCTCTTTTGCTATATAGACAATACGTATGCTAAGTTGAGTGGGCAGCCATGAAAGCAGTATTTTCTCATGACCATCTGTCCTTTATTAATAACGAAAGAGAAACATTTGCATTAGAGTTTCAAAACGTAGTGATTGCATCCCTAAGTAATTGAGATTATTTAGTGGAGAATAAAAGTGTAGAGTTGTAACTATATGAAATCAGTGTAACAAAACTGAATGGGAAATCTTATGGAAGGGGGCAGCATTTATATAGAATCTTTTACAGTGATTTTACCCACTCAGACTGGAATACACTCAGTCACCAAGGTGTAGGATCACTTGTGTAACATCAGGACAGTTCTTGATTGGCAGTGATAAGCTGGCTTTTGGACAGGGCTTTACAACCTTCAGAAATGAAGTCATTATGAGGCAGTCCTTTGCCTCAGAATTTTCTGTACTTTAGCATCCATAAATCTTAGACAAAGTTGCTGCCCATCACATGTTTTTCCTTGTTTGGAATATACAGATCTTTATGGCTATGGTCTATCATCTTGTTGGGTAACAAGGAAAAGAGTATCCCCTGTGACATGCTGTAACCTTGTCTTCCTGCTGTCAGAGTACAGGGTCTCCCCCTGAAGAGTCAGTCACCGGGGCTGTGGCATGCAGATCTTCTGGCCTGGCAGGGAACAGCAGATATTGTTGCTCTATCAATACAGGCCATTCCTTTAACCTTTTTTTTCTGCTGTTTCTCTGCTGCACACATGAATCTCCATTCACACTTCATTCATACCAGTGTTGATACTTTCTGTTCAGGTCCCAACATGTCAATGACCTCAAAGTATGGAGATGGCCTGGACAATAAAAACCATGATGCATTTTCAGTATGCTTAAATGATGCTCTATCCTCTGTTTAGGTTTCTTCATGGAACCCACTGTATTCACAGACGTCGAAGACCATATGTATATTGCCCAGGAAGAGTCCTTTGGTCCTGTGATGGTGATTTCTAAATTTAAAAATGGGTATGTTCTCCTCAGGTTACTGTTAGAAACTTTATTTTCTCATTTTCACCGTAAGTGTGGAAATGATAGCATATGTAGTATGATTTTGTTAAATCTTGTGACACCAGTCTGAATCCCCAGATCCTCTTCCAGATGAATTCTGAGAAAATACCCTTTCTAGGATATCCTGCTCCATGTTGATAGAGAATTAATGCTATTAGCAGAGTGTGACAGGATAGAATGATAGAATGCAATCCTAAGTGCTAGTTCTCAAATAAGTCTTGGTATGCAGTGAAACATTTTTTTACTAAACCTGATGTGGTAATTGCAATGGCTTGATCAAAAACCATACAAATTTGGGGTTTTGCCAGTTTTGCCAGTGGAATCACTTACTTTTCTCTGCCACATATGACCACATCTGTTGTGCATTGTGTAATATTGGCATGTTACTGTTGCAAACTAAAATCCCTCTGTATATTTTGTGGGCTGCTAGTTTTAATAATTCCAAACAATACAAACTATTTTACACACAGATGAGATTAAAACCCTGTGCAGAACCTTCACATAGCTATTTCCATTAGGAAATTTAATTTTCTGCAGTTTGATTAATGGAGTTACGTACTAGACACATAGATAACCCTTCAAATCTATACATCATGTGTGGTGATAAGTAACTGTATTGAATTTTAAATTATTATGGATCTTTGAAGCTACACAGAGATGAGATATAAAGAGAAAATAACACTCTGGACATGGCCTGAAACATTGTCTTGATAGAAGTCTGAACTTCAGCATTTATTCTCCATTAACTTGTAAAGCAGAGCTTGGCAGCAGATTATGAATCAGTTTGCTAAAATTTTGGCCCAAAATACAAAAAAAAAAAAAAAAAAAGTTTTTTTTTTTGTGTGTATTTTTTGCTCTAATCCCAAAGTTGTACTATAGCTGAGGAGAGATGATGTGCATTTTGCAGCTTTTCCTTTCACATTTCTCAGTGGAGATTTTAACCACTGAAATGTAAGTTTACAAGCTTTGCAAGTTTAAAGCTAGAGTATGAATTGCTTTACAACTGTCAGATTGACACACAGATTAGTCCTTAATAAGTTGTCTCTAGAAAAGCTAACTGGACAAGAAAGAGAATGGAAAAGATGCTTCAATGACCTGTAAGGTGGAGGATTGCTAACACTTGTTTAATTGCCATTAAATCATTTCTTTCCCCTGTAGAGATATTGATGGAGTTCTGCGACGGGCAAACAGCACAGAATATGGCTTAGCTTCAGGAGTTTTCACAAAAGACATAAGCAAAGCTCTCTACATCAGTGAAAAGCTAGAAGCTGGAACAGTTTTTATTAACACATATAACAAAACTGATGTGGCAGCACCATTTGGTGGATTTAAGCAGTCTGGCTTTGGTAAAGACTTAGGTAAGTTGATTTCTCTCTCTGTCTCTCATTTCTCATCTGACAGTCGGAGTCAATGAAAAAATAGTGTATCTACGAAAACATGAATTGTGTTTTGGAGCTATTCCTCCAATTACAGTAACCCAGTGCCCCTCCTTCATTCCTGCCTCAATGCCTCCTGTTCATCCCTTCCTGTACATTTGCTAAATAATGGTACAGCACACAGAATATTCCTCTCCAGCTCCTCTCAGGACAATCAAATCACAGCTTGTCCAGAGCTGTGTACAGGCTACAAAATGCCCTCAAGTAGTGAAGGTATTGACCTAAATCTTTCCTTTCCCCCAGAAAAAAAGGCTAATTTAGGTTTCTCCTCTGAACTTGAAATATTGCTTCCACAGGAAATATTTCTATATCTTAAAATGTCTTGAAAAATTGCTGACAGCCACAGAGAAGGATGCAATAATAAAAATCTTTTCAAAACTAGTTTTAAGTCTAGGCTGTCAAGGAAACTTTACAAGTCTGGACAGATCAAGCCTCATGGCAAAGAAAAGTGAAAGAAAAAAAATATCTAGTGACAGAGATTTTTGCCTTTGGACTCTCTAGCAAGTATCAGACATTTCCTGAAATCAAAAGAAGTAATAGTATTATGAAAAAAGGATGACCAGTTTTTACAAAGCTTATTTACCTAGAAAGTTAACATAGGCAAACCAAAGTTCATAAATTCAACTATGAGCCCTCAGTGGCCATCTAGAGACTGACGATATTTCAGTCCCACCCAGCTGGCTGCGTGTTAAATTCCAGCTCCTTTTTCTTTCCACAGCTGTTAGATTTGGCCTCTTCTTGTCAAACCAGTTCTATAAATCTCAGTGGGAGGGGTGGTTAATTAGTTTCCATGGTTTCTTAAGGACTCAAATATTGGCTAAAGCATTTTAATTTTTGTTCTTAATATACAGTTACAGCCTCTGACAACATTCTCTCATTGAGCTGCAGTTCTAACTGGTGAATATTGTGCTTGTACAGGTGAAGAAGCTCTTCATGAATATCTCAGAACCAAGGCTATCACTGTGGAATACTAAAGTAACAGCTGAACTTGGGAAGTAAAGTTCTGGCAGAGTTTGGATCTTAATGACTCCATGAAGCACTTAATACCATGCCCAGGATATGCTGTCTGCAGTGACACAAATGGAGGAAAAAAAAAAAAAGAAAACCCACAAAAAAAAACCAAAATAAAACACGCATTCCATGGATAAGTTTCTATAAATTAGGTCCAAATTTTAGCCTGACAGATAAAAGCATTTGGAAATGAATCTGAAGTTATTCAAATTATGCAGCAGCAATTATTAGCACAACACCTTCCAACCTCCCTCCCCTCCAAAACCCAAGAACATGGTTTGGTTTTGTTTTTTTAAAATATAACTGAATAATGCATTCTCACATGCCTACTTCTTATTTGTGTGAACATATTATTTACATGATCACTTTAAATCCTTAGTCATTAGGCTTCTCTTAAAAGTTGAACCAAAATACACTGATGATGACATTTTTGCTATAAACAAATTCAAGTTTTATAGTAGCAATTAAACATTCTGCTCTGGTGATTCTTCAGCAGTACAGAAAACTTTTGTGCCAAAAGAATTAAATCAATGCAAGGAAGTGCACTTAATATGATCTTTGTATAGTACATACAGAGTTCAACATTGGTGTTAAAACTATGCACATCAAGCTAATGAAAATATTTTCTATCTTTTTGTTGATATGGAATGTGTGAACTGCCCGCAATTTGAGAGGTGGTTACATTAACAGATTAAAATCACTTTTGTGTCTGTGTGCATGGACTGTTGTCATTGTTTTATACAGCACATTTACTTCGTATTTCATACTTCCCTTTTCTTTAATCTATGGGAAAATCCCTTGTAAAATAGCCAGTTAAGATGTTGACTTTCAAACCTTATTTTCCATGTGCCTGAAGTGCTGGGGTTTAAACCTCCAGCCCTGAATGAGGGTTGGCATATGAAAGATGTCCACAACCAGGCAAGAAAGATCCTCCTGATTGACTTGCACCCAGAGTCTGGCCAGCCTTGGGTGGGAACTGATGAGGAGATCACCAGCAGGTGCCCCCACCTTCCACATTAACTTGGAGGAGGGGCAAGAAGCCACCTCTATTAGAGCTGACTCTGCTCAGAGAGGGCTTGGGAGGTTTGTTTACACAGTGTACATACTGTGTGGGAATTCTGGTTGTCAGAAAGGCTTCTTGACTGAATATGGCAAGGAAAGCTCCCAGGATGGAGGAGAGACAGATGAGTCCTTACTACATAATTGGACTCGTGGCCTGGCTAATTCCATCTCCCATGGCTTAAATCCTTGGCCAGCTTGCTCCCTTCTTCACATCCTGTGCAGTGAGTGAGTGTATTAGCTTATTCTTTTTCTGATGGTGTGGCACTTTGGATCTCTGGTGTGTGATTTAAGAGCAGAGGGAGGAGTTTGGCTGCTGGTCTTCCTGTTAATGATGATATCATTCTATATTGGGCAAGTGGTCAGCAGAAGAATGCCCTAGTGTAGTTTCCAGGAGGATTTGCTCCATGATCTTGCTGGGCACAGGTGACACTGACTGGCCTGTAGCTTCCTGGGTCTTCCCTTTTTTCCATTTTAAAAAATGAAGGTTATGTTTTCCATTTTCCTGTCACTGTGCACTTCACCAGACCAATGTGACTTCTCAAATACTACAGGTAGTGGCTTAGCTGCTTCATCTGCCAAATTTCTCAGGACCTGCAGATTCATCTCCTCAGGTCCCATGAATTTCTGCACCCTCAGGTTCCTTAGATGGTCTTGAACCTTCTCTCCTCTTACAGTGGATAGTTGTTAATTCTCCGAGTCTCTGCTTTTGCCTTATGTGACGGGCAGTGTGGCTGGAGCACTTTCCAATGAAGACTGAGGCAAAAAATTCATTAACTACCTCAGCATTCTCCATGTTCTGAAGAACCAGGTACCCTGTTTCTTTCCAGAGAGCACATAACCCCAGTCTTCCTTTTACCATTGACATACCTGTAGAAGCTTTTCTGGTTGCCCTTAGCTTCCTTGGACTGATTTGATTCTAATAGGGCCTTGGCTTTCCTAACCTGATCCCTGGCTGCTTGGACAATTCCTGTGTATTTCTCCCAGGCTCCTTGTCCTCGCGTCTACCCTCCCATGGTGGTTCAGCCCCAGGCAGGAGCCGGGCACCACAGGGCCTCTCACTCGCCCCCCACCCCCTGCATGGGAGGGAGAAAAGGGAGAAGAATGCAAACCCCGTGGGCTGAGACAAGGAGAATTTAACACAACAGTACAGAAAGCACAGCAAACAGCAGTAACAGCGGGCATAACAGTATATAACAGAGGGTATAAGAACAGAGGTCACCGCTCGGGCTCCAGACGGTGACTGCAGCTGCACCCCCTGGCCCCAGCCCTGCTGCCCAGGCACAGCGTCAGCACGGCAGCGAGTGACCCCTGGCTCCAGGTAAGAACCAACCCTCTCCCAGCCAAACTAGGACACCACCATAGGGTTCGTTTTTATATATTTTTGTCCAGTGGCACCTCGTTCATCCACGCAGGCCTCCTGATGTTTTTGTCTGACTTCCTCTTTGTTGAGATGAATGACACCTGAGCTTGGAGGAAGTGATCCTTGAATACTAACCGGCTTTCTGTGAGGGGCTTTAGGCCCCTCTTCCCTCCAGAGCTTTATCTCATAGTACTCTACCAAGCAGACCCCTGAAGAGTTTGCTCTCCCGTATCTGCTCCCCTGCAGTCTAGGGCAGTGAGCTTGCTGTGCACCCTCCTCGCTGCCCTAAGGATCCAGCATTTCGTGGTCACTGAAGCCAAGGCTGCCTTTGAGCTTCACATTCCCCACCAACCCCTCCTGGCAGGCGAGAAGGTCTAGCATAGCACCCCTCCTCTTTGGCTCCTCTATCACTTGCAGAAGGATGTCTAAGCAATTTAATGGGGAGAAGCTGGGGAAATCTAACTGTGAGCTCAAACAAATTTGGGATGATTTTGAAGTCCTCATTAAAACAAAGAAAATCCCAACCAAAATCCTCCACAAACACTTTTATATAATCATGGTTTTCCATCTTTAAACGATATTTAATGATAAGACAGATAAAAAGAATCTTTACAGAGCCTGTAGAAGCACAGATGTGTCTGAAAGAGCAACTGTAAACTCAGGGCTGTCTGAATTGGTCTCAGTTTTGTTGTAGTTTAAAACATCGTAATTTAGTTTTGAACAACTTGAAAAGTAAAAACTCATAAAAGTAATGAGTATTGTGTACTGCTTGATTGGAAAAGGATAAGTTGAATGATTTTTCTAAATATGTGTATGGAATTACCTTCTAGATTTATGTCGGCTGTCTTGTGTCTAGCTTTTTCTCTGGTAAAGGGGGATCCTAGAATTACTGACCATCATAAAGATTAAAGAAAAACTACGCATTTCTGAAATGAAAATATCATAGGAAGCAAGAAGAGTAAAATTCAGCATATGCTACTGAGAACTGTAAGGCATTAGTAGTGTACTTCTCTGTAAAATAAATGATTGCTTTAGCAAGTGTTAAGGGTGCAAGTATAATTACTGCTCTACACGATGCAGTATTGGTAGAGCTGCCTTTTTCTGGAGCATGATAGATCAGGCTAAAGCATCAGCTGTTTTGTGGTCTGATTTTAAGAGATGGTGAATAGCTCAGGAAGGTGCTGATTGCCCTTAACTCCCACTGATTTTCGGTTCTTCAATACCTAACAGTTTTAATCTCTTCAATCCTAATGCTACAATTAAACTGCAAAATATTTCCCCCCTGAGCCACATTGTCTTATTCCATCTGGCGTTCATTGATTTTCCACCCTGCTACTATCTCCTTGATTTCCAGCCGAATTAAAGCACAGGGAGAATCATGTTAGTTTTATTTCCTTGTTGGTGTCTTGTGCAAGCACCATTGACAGTGTCAGTGTAGCTCTGGGAATAGTTAACAACTTTTGCCAAAGACAGCAGGGAACACTGAGCAGACTGAACAAAAATTAAGGGACAGATATTTATAAACCAAATTACATTTTCTACAGTCCTTAATCATATTAGGTATAAATTCACACGTAGAAAGAAACTATGATTGTTCAAAAAAAATAAATAGGAAGTTCAGATGACTAATGGACAGCAGGAAGGTAGCCTGATAACTGGCAGTACTAATGCTAAAATCAAGATTATTGAGAAAAAGTGAGCCAAAAGAAGTCAGTGTTTCTGAACAGAAATGTTTCTGTTTCTGATGTTAAGAAATCAGGAAAATGCAGTCCATGAGGTGAAATCTGTATGTTTGTAGTAGTTTGTGGAATCGTGACTTGTAAAGTGGGGTGATGTATTTTGCTAAGTATGGACAATCAGCATAGGCAATAATGTTTTTTGTAAGCCTGAGAAAATTCACAAAAGTATCTCTCAAATAGCAAATGTTTATAGTTAGTGGACTCTGTTGGCTGCTTGCCCAGACAAGTATGTAAACACTGACAAACTTTCTCAAAACAACTCTGAGCTATGCCAGGGCTGACAGAGTGCACGGACAGTGGCTTTTGCCAATCAATAGCTTGACTTAGGCATATGAACAGGCTTGTGAACCTATGGGATTTGGGGGGCTGTTGCCCGTCTACTAGAAAAGGCTGTAAAACTTTGCAATAAAAGCATTTTACGGCGGACCCCCTGGAGTGAGTCTCTTCTCACCGGAGCTCCTTCCCAACTTCTGGCGCCCAAACAGGGACCGTGGACTTGGAAACTTTTGGAGCTCTGGAGCAGTTTGGACTTAATCTTTGAAACAACTCACACACAGGATTTACAAGCAGGCAGAAGCCACCCATGGATTCGAGATCGCTCCCTGGGCACCTGCAGGGTGAGTGATGGAGCTGGACGCTGCAGCTCACTTTCTCAAATCTATTCTCTTTATCGCCTTATTAATTTGGGCGAAAGGGATTGGACTGTTGCAGCATTCCACACTAGCATTTGCTGTAACTCCATGGAAGGATTATGATTTAAAGCTGATGCTGAAAAGGCTTAAAGTACGAACCCCTTCTCGGGAAACCCTGCTGTTTCTCCCTGTCCAGCGGAGGACGAGGAGCAGGCTGGGGGTTGCGGGTGCTGCTGCACTGGTGACAGCCGACGCTTTGGGGAGGAGGGGTTTTTTTTAATTCTGACAGCCAACACTTTGGAGAGCAGGAGCAAGTAATACCCTTTCAACCCAGGGCCCAGAGATCACGAGAAGGAGACGGATTTACATGCACCTGAAACGACAGGATCTTCATCGCTTTCTTTTTAAGTCTCTGACAAACTGTCTTTGAAGTGCTGAAAAACTGTATTTCATTAAGAACTGACAAGTTCAAGGGAGATCTCTCCCACGCGAAGGTCTCAGAATTCTT
>NW_008618649.1:39293-47538 GCF_000691845.1 Merops nubicus | reverse complement strand
GGTTGGGGGCGGGGCCTGGGCGCTCCCCAGCGCCGAGCGCCAGGGTACAGCGGTGAGGGGGCGGAGGAGGGTTGTGTGGAGCAGGGCCTGCTGTGGAGCTTTTCCGCGGCGTCACAGGGCCTGAGGTTCCAGCCCAGGCCAGATACATGCTCCCCTCTCCCACACCTCTGACTCTCGCTCCAGGCTCTAGTGCTGAGGGCGAGAGGCTGAATTTGGGAGCGATGTCCAGAAGCAGAGCCAAAGAAACTTTACTGACAAGTCTCGGATAGATCTTTTTGCTTGTTTTCTTGGTGCCTTGGAGCAGTTTCTCACTCTCCGTGGCCATGCTGTGGAGACTGGTTCAGCCCCAAAGCACCTGACACTTGTTGGATAGTGTCACCATCCTACGCTCCTCCTAAATTCGTGCTGCAGGGACCCCAAGGGTTCCAGCTCTCTTCTTGGTTTTGAAGGGAGCTCAGCATTTTTTCAGCTATTGAGACTGTTGTGCACGGCTTTGCATTTTCACCTTTGTGTTCTCAAAGGAAAAGGCTGCAACCAGAATGCAAAAGGCTGATACGTTCCGCTCCACACCACGCTTGGCATCCAGAGGGGAAGGGGTCCATGGGCTCTGCAAACTTGCCTCTGTCCTGCCAAGTTCAAGCTGTCTTTGCTTTAGTGCAGGTGGAGTGGTGGGAGATCCAGTGAGCATCAGAAGCTGCCATAGACCTTAGAAACCTCAGTGCAGGAACAGAAGGAACTATAGAGTCGTCTTCCCAGAGTAGGGTCAGGAAGTACGAAGGACTTGCTACATAATGGTGTTTATTTCTCTCTCCAGCACACTTTGTAACCCACCTTGGGAAAACCAGTTGCTAACGCTGAGGAGCGATCGGCTGCACCATCTGCTGGAGGTATCTGCTCTTGCCTGTGCTCTCAGGCAAACGCAGCTGAAAACCAGGGAATCACCTCGAGACAGATCTGCACCCGTGTGTTTGGGCAAGTTCTCAGATCAGGAGGAGTCGGCTTGCGGCACAGCCACCCTGCAGAGTGGATTTCACCTGCCCATGGCTGAATTCACTCCTCTTGACTCAGGCCAGCTGAGTGAGAGCATGACAGCTGCTGCTGGGGTCCCTAGCAGGGGTTTTAAGTGACACCCTCTCATAGGCTGACTAGTTTAAAATATATCACAGCTGGATTAAGAGGTTTCACCTCTGAAATATATTGGGGACAAAATTCATGCTATCTGTTTAGAGGCTAAGTCTTATGATTTTGTCTGACATATACGAGGCTGTGGGATTTACCCTGTAATTGCTGCATTAAATCAGTAATTTATTTTTGAACCACCACTTTTATTTTTTATAATTAATGCAGTCATTATTTAAAAGGTCAATATGCCAAAAGCTTCAACTATGAACTATAAATTTCTATTTAGACACTTTAATATATGCACCTACTAGAGCAGAATATCACTACTCAGAAGTTCACCAAGGCTAACTGAGTTGACTGAACAACATCTTGCTCCTCCCACCATTCCCACTGGGAAATTATTTATGTTGTAATACATGTACTCTAGAATTATTCCTTTTTTTTTTTTTTTTACATTTTATCTTTTGGAAAAATATCAATTTGCAATGAAAACATCAACAGAAGTTAAAAGTATTTACTTTCAGAGCAAATCAGCACTAGGGTGCTGTAATATGAATTTGTATTTGCTTGTGAAAGATCAGGTCCTGAATGATTGAATTGCATGGTTCCCCTGGAAATGACTAGGGTGACACGGATGGCATGTGTCTTCATTCATTTTCTTTCTTTGAAAAAATACAAACAAACAGTACTTTTGAGTGCAGAATCTTCAGTGAGTTTTTTTTTTTTTAAATGAAACATTAACCAAGATTAACTTGCTACTTAAATGAACGATTATATAAATATCTTCTTTAATTCATATTGAAAATTTAGATGTCTTTCCTTGTAAAAAAGAATAAGTTACATTTAGCTAAACTGGCTTAAAATATAATTTAGAAAGTAAGAGTAAACATTTTCAGAAGCTGACAAACAATTTAAATAGACTTAAAGTAGCTTTTCTTTAAATGATCTGTCTTTTCAGTAGATGATTTGTAGTTTTTTTCACAAGTGTCCAGATTTTAGAAGTGCAGGGCATCAGCAATTCATTCATTTCGATAGTAATAGAGAGTGCTTAGCCTCTTGGAAAACAAAACCAAATCAACAGACCCACAACACTGTAGATACCAGATTTAACCACTGATTTAATTGATTGACTATGGCTTAAATTTGAAAATGTTGTTGATTATTCCATTAAAGTCCCTCCTGGGGGCCCAGTGCTTTTTGCTATATCTTCCAGCTCTGTGTTGCTGTTGGTAGGGATGGTCCAAAAGGTCAGTAAAACCCATCCTCTTTTTCCTGAGTTAGAAGTGAGAACAGCAGCACTTCAGGGCAGGCTTTTCTGCTTTCCAGTGTATAGGTGCAGATTTCCTGGACCCCCTGCGAAATACTGTTCTGTGTGCTAATACAGTGGCATGGAGGGTGACCTGCAGCAGTTAGCAGTGCCTGGGCTAGAAGAGGAATCAGAATCTTTCCAACAGCAGATGGCAGCTCTCCCTTGTCTCTCTTTCTCGTACTCAACTATACTGGTGGTTCTCTGGACAAGGTGAAGTAATTCCTCCCCTCTACACACAGCATTAAAAAGATACTGGACCACCTGCTTTAGGGGCCGACCCCAGAAAACCCATTTCACAGGGCCCCTACATTGAGGGGCCATCAGTGTAGAAAGATCTACCCAGAAAAAGAGGCAACATCCTTTGCCAGAAGGCTTAAGGTGTGCTTGAGGTCCCTCTATTCTCTCAGGTGGGGACAATAAGGGAGCTGTAATGCCCCTCTCAGAAAAGCTAGATGTGCAAGAGACACACGTGCCTGGGCTCAGTGGCTGCCTTTAGCACTTTTGTCTAACTCGGTGGTGCAGTTTCAAAGCAAAGCTCACATGGCTTCTGTGGCTAGTCTGGTTCTCAGGGTGGTTTTGAGGAGGTGTCTTCTGGGGAAAGGCAGTGAAATTCCGTTCAGCTCTGGCACTTCATGGACCCGTAATCTTCCAAATCCATATGTGGGCTGCACGACTTCAAGATCTTCCGGCACGTTATGTAGCACATGTGCCAAAAGAAGACTCTCAAACCATTCAGAGCTCCCAAAAGATCCTAAAGTGGTGCATGTGCTATAGGCAAAGGCCCAAGTGCCATAGTTACCCTCCTATTGGCCAGCCTTCAACTCTTTGCCACCACTCCATCATCCACTGACACTTCTAGTTTGGAATCCTTTCCTGTCTTCATGTGCTTTCCCTTCTGTTATCAATCACTTGCTGAACCTCTCATTTCTTTTATCAGGTACTTTTCTTACATTTGCCAGCTATTCTCTCTTCTGCCTTTAGCCTCCTGAAAACTCAGAGAGTTGCAAGTTTGGCCCCTTATGGAAGTTGTGGTGCTTGTTATTCCATGAGAGGGACATGAGAGGGACAAAGGTTTCCTGGGTAGCAGAATAATTTGCTGGCAGACTCAGGGGGTTGCTAGTGCCATGACTGCTGTTGTAGGAACCTGTGAGGGCACTGGCAAGCGACAGTCCATAGCTTTCAGGAGAATGAAGATGATCCCCTTGAATTCGAGTTCAGGGACCAGCTACTCGCATAGACTCTGTCACCATGGTGGAGAACCTGGAGAAGCGGCAGTGCTTTGACATGGCTCCAGATTCCCTAATCTTGATTCCCATAGAAGATCCCTTGAAGGTCTTACAGTAAGATATCTTTTTTACCTCCTCCCCTCCCCAGCTGGCAGCAGCACCCCCACATGCACGCTCCTATTTCCCACACAGTAAGCGTACTGCTTTTCTATGCATGTTGCTTGGCAGGAGGGACAAAGCTTTGGGCTCAGGTCTGTGGGGAAGTGATAAATATCACCAGACTGCCCAGGAGAGCTGGCACACCTCTAAAAGCAGTTCCACAGGGCTATGAGCTGCAGAAGAAATCATTCACACAGCAGCTACGTGAAGCTATCCACAACGATCAGAAACTGCCTGCCCCGTCCTGACCCAGGAGGGATGTTTGCCTCAAAGTCATGCAACAAATGTAATGGATGTGTGAAACAAATGGTAGAACAGCTCCTTTGTCCATTCAGCAGGGCTGACAGCTACTCCAGCAGCCAGACTGCCTACTCAGAAGCAGAGGCTCCAGAGAGGTGGCATGGCCCCACAACGATGGCTCCCTCCAGAGCCACCAAGCTGCTGCACACACATCCTGCAGGCAGGCTGGTGGCAGGAGCCATCAGAGGAGGGAGTTCAGCAGCTTCCAGACTGATGTGCGAGTCCCACCCTTGGGGAGACAGCTTTATTGTACCAACTATTTGCTACTGTAGGCATAGCCAATGGCCATCTAAAGATGTTGCTTCTCATGATCCACCTGGCCAAGGAAAGGATCCTTGAGGCAGACAATTACAGATCCTGAGTTCTGAAACCTCCAGCTCCTGATCCTCTTACTGCAGTTTCTTCTACTTAAATCTCTCTTTGCCCCGAGTGTCGTCAAAGCAGAAAAACCAGGAGCATATCTTCTCCTTACCATACCCCTTCACAGGGCAAAACTTCCTGGGGCTGCTAAAGTTTGTAGAAGGATGCTGCATATCCCACGTCTTCACAAAGGGGGTTGTTTAAATGCACAGCAGTAGTACCACAGTTGAATTGTATTTGGTGCTTCACAGTCCCCTCCCTACAATTGCTCCTTGCTCTAGTGGCATTGCCCATCAATCTACTCGTCTCTGTCGCTTTTTCAGCTGACCATTCAAAATTGTCGTATGCATATATTTGGTATAAGTCCAACAGGCTCTGCTGCCCACGTGGGTTTTTCAGAGATGTAGACATTAATTTACTGAAAGCACCCCTTGTAATTTTTGCCAGTCCCCTGCATGTTCTGTAAACCGAGTCGCGATCGCTGCAGTTTGCAGCTCACTAATCGCCTGTTTTAATGCCTGATTAGGTCCCAAATCCATTATTGTTAGTGAGATGTGGGTGTGGGGAGGGTAGGAGGATTTAATCCTCTTGGCTGAGAGTTAAGCCGCTAAAGGTACACCCAACTGCTGCTGTACCAGTGTATTAATTAGCTTGCCTGGAAATTTCGTTGGTGCTGTTCAGTGAGGTTGTTGAAAGGTCAGATACTCCATTAGAAGTGTTGTGCTTCAGCTTGAAGTCATAGCACTTGACACTTGACAAATCTCTAGGAAAAAAAAAAAATCAAATAAAGCATTAGCATAAATATATTTTTAAAAACTCAAGTCCTCACTTCAAGCAGTACTTGAAAGGACAATGAATCATATAATTAGCATCTTTGTAGCGCCTTAATTACAAAGATCTCGCTTCTTCATTCTCCAAGTGAGCTTCACAAGGGCTCCCAAGTAGGTATAGTGGTCACTGCTGCACTTTGCACAAGGGGAAACATCCCCACTCTACCTTGCACAGTGGGAAACAGGGTTAAAGATAGTTTATCTGCCCCCAAAAGAAGACACTGAGTCCCTGGTGAATGCCTCTATGTCCCAAACCCCAGAAAACTGAATTATCAGTAAAGATGTCATTTAATTGCTTCAAATGTAGCACTGCAGTATGAATGAAAAACACATGCCATCCTTGCAAGAGAACAAACCCCTGGAATTAAATGGCAAACGGGCAGGATTTGTGCAAGGTTTGCATATGCCTGTAAGGCGGTCGCCTGCCTCTCCTGCCAGATAGTGCCACCGCCCTGGCAAAGCAGCTGACTGTGGCACACACCCGCAACAGGCGAGAGCTCAGCTACCAAACAGAATAGGTGACAGCTGCTGAAGTAAACTACAAGCTGAACTTGCAAACCCTTGCTGTGCCCGCTGTTACCCCTGGGAGGTGGGAACGTGCTCTCTCGGAGCTCTCCCTGGGCGTTGAGACAGGACACGCGTCCCACAGCCGGGTGAGCCAAGAACTCTGTCCCAGGCGTCAGGGCAGCGTTCGGGACAGCTGGCGGAGCTGCAGTAGCTCCCTGGCACTGAGCTGAGCCTGAGGTGGCAGGGCAGGCTGGCAGCTGGAAGCTCTGCAGGAACAAACCCTCGACTCCCACCTTCGCTGCAAGCATCCTACGCGTGCCCTGGGCTTGGCCCCCGTCCCACCACAGCTGGACAGTGTCTACCTCGGTCCCGTGCTGCCAGGCGCTCTTTGCAGCCTGCAGCTGGTAAGAAGGCAGAGTTTCACCTCCGTCTGTCGGTATGGCAAATGGCGAACTAAATACGGCTGAATGGATCACAACGGCGCCGTTTGGGAGAGGAGAAAACTGTTTAAACCCACCAGGTTCGAGCTAAGAGGCAGGCGCTGGATGGGGAAAGGAGACGGCTCTCCTGCTCCCTGTGTGCAACACCACACACATACGGCTGGACAGTTTACAGAAAAAGATCAAAAGAGGGCAGTGGAGAGTACAGAACCAATTCCTCCTGGGCTAGGGACGTTGTCACAGCGAAAGCTGGGGAAGGGCAGCATGTGTTTTATTTTATGGTTGATACTGCTCCGTTGTTGAGGTCACGTTTCTGAGAGTGAAATAGATCAGCCGTAAAAGCAGGGAACCTCTGCTGCAGCAAATGGGTCTGCCCTGGAAATTCAAAGTTTGGGTCTAGCTCCAGACTCTCCCCAAATGCCCAGGGGCTTGCATTTTAAGATTTAGATTGCACTCACTTGCATTTTAAGATTTAGATTGCGTTCATTTCTATTTTTGGTAAAAAAAAAAAAAAAAAAAATCCAAAACACAAAACCCAGAAACAAACAAAAAATCAGAAAAAGCTTAGCATCCATCTATTAGCCACTCGCCCAGGCTTCCTACACTACTGTAAATGAGGGTAGCAGGACTCTGCAGAATTGATCATGAGGTTGCAATTAACAATGAGAATTATGCCACACACATCTGCATTAAAGGAAACAGTTGCAGTAAAAGGCTGTTTAGTTCAGACAACATAAAAGCATGCACTTCGTGTAAATTAATAATACAGTGAAATAGAAACTTCAGATGCACAGACATAGCAATAGTTTATTCTTTAAAAAAAAAGCTTCTTGTTGAGAAGTTTGGTTACACTTTATATTAGCTTTCCATTTTTGAATATTTTATAAAAGGTGAGTAATTAATCATTAGCAGACATGGTTTGTATGTGTCTGAATGTGTCAGGGAAAAAAATAGCTATATGAACATGTCATGGAAAGGTATTTTGTTAACTAAAACCCTCTCTAAAAGTCAATTTACTAAGCTATTAAAATTTATAAAATTCTTAACCATGTACTAGCCTGTCTGTCTATTCACCAGTTACTCTCTGCTTACAAGCTATTAATGCTTTATATGCTGTTTAGGAGTGAGACTTTGCAGAATAAGATGATTTGGAAACTTCAGATTTTTAAGTTTGTAGCTCCTATCTGGATGCTGTTCTCCTTTCTGGCAGTGAGATCAGTTCATAAGCTACAGCTGGAAAAAAAGATTGTGTCTTCTCTTTTGAAATAAAGACATCAAGGTTCTGTATTTAAGTCAATTTATATAGAAAGGCTGGTTGGCAAAAATGCGCTGAATAAAGAGAGGACTGAACTGAATACAGTGGGGTAACTTTACTATTTTGTATCTTTGCCTTGTTTAATTTTTAATGTATTAATTTTTCATTTCAGTACAGCATTTTTCAACATAGAAGCACTGGGCTAAATTTAGATCCAGTTAATGCAAGCTCCACTTAGTAAATAAGGGCTATCAATGCATTTGACATCTTCATGAAGGGCTGTAACAGTACAAGGCTCCTTGCAGAGAATCCCAAAAGGAGGCTTGGAAGTCGATGACGTCAGCAGGCAAATCCACACAGTCAGCACGTCTGGATCAGCACATCATGGCAGCACTTGCTGCAAGGGGTCCTTCTGAGCTGCAGCCTGCTGTTTGCCAGGCAGAAGCCTCGGGGAGGAGAGCAATGCAATTTTCCTAGGCCCGCTCGTTGAGGCTGCTGGTGTATTTTGTGTGTGTCTTAGAGGATCCTGCTTTCCATACTCCCCTAAAGGGACAAATTACGTCTAGACAATCTCATTGCAGAGCTGCTGAGCATTTGAAAAGCCATTAAGGAAAAGAAAAGCAACAAAGCAGAGCCTGTAATGTAGGAAAAAGCAGCCGAGGTGACTCCGCAGGTTGGAAATGGTGTTCAGGCACAATGCTGTCAGCCAGAGCAACACTGCAGCAGCAGCTCTCGGA
>NW_008618649.1:32564-39262 GCF_000691845.1 Merops nubicus | reverse complement strand
AGCAGCGGCTCCCGACCCGTCGGGGGCTGCAGCTCAGCCACTGCCTCCTCTGGCAGTGTGGGCTGCTCTGAGGCTTTTCTGTGAAGGCATTGTGCCATGGCCATGGAAGTATGTGGCAAGGCTAACCGCTGCTCCTCTTGCAGCAGGGATGAGGAACAGGCCCTCCTGACACCACGCTCTGCACCCAAATAGTTGGTTGGTCTTCTACTGTCCACCCTGTAGGCCTCAGGATCTTTGCTGGTGAAGACAACATTCACGTTGCCCACTTTTGGTGTTGGTCAGGCGTGATGAGGAGTGCAGGTTCAGATCTGTTTTCAGCTGGCAGTGCAAGTCAAAGAGGCTAAGCCTCTTGTCCCACGAACCACATGCCAAAATTTGCCAGTCTTATGTCATGGGCATCCAAAGAGCTGGGGGAACTTCAGCAGCCATCCCTCCATCCTACTGATGAACTGGACAGTTGGTACCGGGCAGCTTAGCTAGTTCAATTCGAGCATGCATATTTGATTTGTCCTTAATTTGCCCATAATTTTGTTATTGGGATTTTGCTAATCCAGCAGAACATGATCTATAGGTTGGGAGAGGATCTGTTCTTCATCGACTTGGAATTGGCATGTGGCTGCTGGTTGATCCCCCCTGGTTTGGAGAGCTGCACTCTGCTGCCCATTTTCACCTAGCTCTGTGTGAGGACACCACGTGTCTCAGCTACGCCCTGTTTCCATCACATGTTGGTATATGCTGTGAGTGGGCTGCTAAAGGTTCTTTCCTTTCTTCACCCATGGGCATGAGGATAAAAATATGATTATCTGTCACTTGCTTCCCTTCTCAATCTTAATTGTCTATGAGATGGTGGTTCAGCCAAGGGGCTCAATGGATGATGATTTGTACCTCATTCCCCAGACAGCTATGCCACCAGTCTGCAAGTCAGAGCGCTCTGTGTAAGAGTCTGTTCTATCATGGGGTTGCTGTTATTTTTACCCTTTTCTTTTGCTACATCTCCAGTGAATCTGTGGAGTCTTAGCTAATTTGGCTTCATTCACTGCAAGGATTTCAACATTCAGTGAACCAGACCAAGGATGTGATCTATAGCATGGATAGAGTCTTGAATCAATTACAGCCAGCAGAGATGACGTGTGTGCAGAAGTGCAGGCTGGTTCTAGCACCACACTCACAGGAACTGAAGAGACTTTTTCAAGAAGACACAGTGCCTATGATTTTACAGTAGTGCTTTTTAGAGATCAGTTTGCTGCCTCTGCCCTGAAGTCCCTGACACTCTAAGAAACAAGGCTCAAAAGAAACTTGAGAAGAGTGTGTCTGACTGGAGCATACGTGTTTTATGAGGAGACACCTGAGGATATAGTTTTCCTAAATTTTCTTTGTGAACGGGCAGTTACCTTCCCAGCTGCTGTATACTGTAGAACCACATTGAATAAAACCACACAAAGTGTAACTGGTGATTGCAATTGTAATTTAAAGCCGTTTCAGCCATCAATGAATCATCCCAAAAGAATCATTTTTCTTAGAGCTCTTCCATGAGCAAGGAGACTGTCCTGGCTGGAGGAGGTTCAGCCTTGAACCTTCAGCTGAGCCCTGGGACCTGACTCTGTATGAATTTCCTATAGAGTCAACAAGTGTGTTTTATTCCTTGGGTGAAGCAGATGTGAGACACGGCTGTTATGAGAGTTGTGGCACCTTAAGAGCTTTTGATGCTTTCCCACTCCTTTCCCGTAGCTGTGAGTTGCCAAGGTTGACCTGCTCATCCCAGTCCAAAGTGCTGCGTTTATAGCAAACACATTTTGTGTCTAAAGAGCTCTTCCCTAAGGTCTCAGCTGCTGGTGCAGAGGGATAAGCCTGTCTGCGTGTTTCACTAACAACTCCTCCTTCATTTGCTCAGATTTTCTACCAGCTTTATCACAGCTTTGCAATAATTCAGCTTGGGAAACAGATTTGCAAAGTCCATACTAAAAGATTCTTCCTTCTTCTTACATGGCAATTTACCCTAACACATATTAAACATATTAACATATTAAATAGTTGTATGATATGATGAATTCACACCAATCTGTTGTTGTTCCAGCAGTATTCTGCAATTAATGACAATTTTCTGTAATATAAAAATGAATCAGGTAATTCAATAGACTTGCAAGCTAAGCTTTTGAATGAATTAATCCAGAATTTTACATTTCTGGGGTGGGTTCACAATGCTAAAAGAGCAGGTGTGTATGTAGCAGTTTAAATAACCAGACTAAATGATTCACAGTGTATTTAAAAAGTTACAAATTAGTCATCTTAAGGAAAACATGTTTGAATAACACCTTGTGTTTATTTTCTTATTATTTGAGTAATTTTGAAAGGAATTTTTCATGGATACAGAGCATTAAGTAAGAAATATTGCTATGTTTTGCCTTAGTGGAATTGTGTTCTTATCTTCTGACTTGTGAGAGGCATGGGTAAAATGTCCAAGCTGTTCTAGCTGTCATAGCTCCATAATACCACTTCAAAGTATGTTAGTATTCTTTCTGAGCTGTTCCACTGCTCTCCACTGAAACCCTCCCTGTACAAATTGTCCTTAAATAACAGACACAGCCTGAAGAATCCCTAATCTGCAGGGCTGTGCAATGCTGCTTTAGACACATTGCAAAAGGGGACAGGGAAAAAAAAAAAAAAAAAAAAAACAAATTAAAACTAACTGATGTGATTATACTCTGGAAATTCATGTGTCTCAAATTCCATGGACTTTCTTTAATCCAACCTGCGATCTGTTTAGTTAAGGTGTTGTAAAATCTAGTATAAGCACTATGAGGGACGTTTAGTAAGGAAATGTTGCATGGAGTCTGGGGCTGAAGGGACTGCAGGAGAAGTGATCTTAAGGAAGAGCAGGTAAGTGCTTGGCAGACATGAAAGGAATACTTTTTCACTTCTATGGGATAGTCCAGCTTCCCAGAAAGAAATATTTTGATTGTCTGATATTTGGGATTATTTTTGTCCTTCTTGTTTGCTGTCTTCTGGGGAATTAAATCAGTTAGTGGCATAATCACAGATTTGAACAGTATGATCCATATCTGATAGGCCATATTAGTATTTCCAATGCTCTGTTCGCTGCTCTATTGCTTTCCATTTCAATCTGCCTTCTTGAAAAAGCACACACAGGAAAAAGGCAAAAATATAACAATGAGAAAAGATGGAAAGAAGAGCAGACACTCAAACTTCAAAGACCTTAATACATATAGCCCGGAGTGTAAATATTGAAATGAGTATCATTCCTTTCTTCCCCCAGTCATGCAAATGTTAACAGCAAGCTGTTTCTCCCTTGCTAGGAAAGCCCAGGTCCCAGAGCTGTGCCATCAGTGAGGTGCACCCAGCGCGGGTCCCTGCAGCACGTTAGCAGAAGTGGCACACTCGCTCGTTCGTAGGGCAGAGCCCAGGTTTTGCTCACAGAAGGGGTAGGTGACATTCTGAGGCTCACGCACTACATGGGATGCCAAAAGGTTGAATCCATTTGGGGAAGGAAGACTAAATAGCAGGTGAGTCCCAAGTCACCCATCTTTGTGGGTCAGTAGTGACCTGGTGCTCTGTACAGACCCTCGGCTTCCCCAGGAGTCGATGGGCAAATGCTGCATGCAGCAAATAGATCCACATCTCATGAGACTGCTATTTGGGATCAACTCTGCCAAAAAAGTCTGCCAAAAGTCAATTTGCAGTTGTTTCTATAACTGAATCTTTATGATGGGGTCATTAATTGTCCTCCATGTTATTTACAAAACATTTCTAGTTATTTTCAGACTTGGCCCTTCCATGCTGACATCTATGGTCCAGAGATGTATTGACCAGGGCCCTGAGGTCCCATGAGCTTCACCTTGGCAGACTCTTGCTCAGGTGACCTATTTGGAGATGCAGACACTCCACTGAGCAATCACGATGGATCAGGCCCCAAAGATTTTGGTTCCATGAATTTCAGAGATGAAATGTGCTGGAGCTGAGGGGAATGCCAGGAGAGCTGCTCTTTGCCTACAAAATGAGGAGAAAATGAGTGGTCTTGATTTTATGGATGAAATTCTTTGCTGTAATTTGTATGGTGCATCCCTAGTTTGTGCTATGTAAGTACTTATGCCACCATAGACATGGAATGTATCCTACTGTGATGTGTTTAAGTGCTGACATTGAAATACTTGCACTAGCTGAAGGCGTTATATATTTTTTTAGAGTTATTTGTCTTCACAATTACAGTCAGTAGTTGTATTTCCCATTGAAAACTTTGGAAGAATGTTGATTCTTTTCACTTCCAGCTATGACATCATCTGTTGGACTCTGTTTTTTCTTTGCTGAGGTGTACCTCAGCAGGACTTCAAGTACTAAGGATTTGCTCAAACCACCCCCTTCTTGGCAATGGAGGTAGAAGCACAAGTATGAATAATTCCCTAGCAACTCCTAACTTAAGAGACAGGGATAGAGAGATCAAAAAGATAGTACTTAGTTGGTAAGAGTTCACAGTGGTTTGGCTAGAAGGTACTTTTCTATCCACAAGAAAGGTACCATCTATCATCAAAGACTTTATAACCTGATATACCCATTGCATTTGTGTGGGTGATAGTCTGTGCTCATAACTGTGCTACCATTGCTATACCTGTTATTTATCATCAGGTTTAAATACTAAAGAGAAATTTTTGAAATCTGTTAACACTTTTCTGGGAGAAAGTGTAGCAGAGAGAGAATCTCTCCCAAGGGATGTCAGTGCGCTGCAAAGTAAACCTGGCACCTCTGTAAACAGAAGTATGGGTCCCTATAGCCTGAGCTAGAAGTTCATTCTCAGTGACTAAATAGGGCAGGACCTGTGTCTGAGCACTGCACATGACCAAAGCCATGGTCATCGCCAAGCTGCTGATGGACACCATGGCATGGTTTTCTCCCCTCATTCAGATTTAGCAGAGTCAACACTGCTCCTGCAGGCTTCTTGGTCACAGTCACCATGTCCTGGGAATTAAGAGGTGAGCTGTATTGATGCAAACTGTGGTACACCACAATCAGGAAAAAGCCCGTGCACCTTTTTATCTTCTAGCTTGGATGCAGCCCAAAATTCAGTGCTCAGGCTGAGCAGTGTGGCCAGTCCTTGGCCTCTGTGTATTGGGTACTACCTGGGAGATGGAGCAGATGCTGACATCCACCAGAGACGCAGTGTATTGGTCCAAGTCCATGAGTGAAATTGTGCAACCTACATAAGGACTAGGTACCTAAGTTCCTCATTGGGTGAGGCTCTTAGTCAACCAATAGGATACTGATTAAGCATTTAAATAGGTAACTGTGGCTCTGAAAATCCTCCCTTGGTAGACACTAAGGTCCAGAGTATCTAAATATCAAAGGTGCTTCGTTTCCCGACATTGAAGTTTCTCTGACTTTTGGCCATCATGCTCTGGGCCTCCTGATCTACAAACATGGCACCTGTCCAGGTATGTCTCATGAGCTTGATACAGGAGGCTATCACAGTACACTGAGGAGACTCCAACAGAAAGGGATTCCCACCAAGTGCAGACGTTCTTCCCGGATCGACTCATGCAGACAGTTTTCACATGTAGTACATGAATAGTCCCAGGAACAGAGGTTGAAAGTCGGGTTGAAAGTCTAAGGGATTGGCCCAGCCACTAGTCAGAGACTAATACCTGGTGCCTCATGTCTTAAACAATGGAAGAGCGTGCATGCCACACCTTCCTCAGTATGATGCTGTCTCCCATGTTTTGAAAGAAGAGTGGGTTTTATTCCTATAAAAGAAAGTGCTGAGGTTCCTCTGTTGGTGGAGTGCAGAGTATGGATCCCAAGTGGATGAGGGCCCAGGCTGGCAGCTCTAGGATGGAGCCTCATCACTGCTTGTGGGTGAGGTTTATACAAGTCTTTCAGCACTTTCCTCAGCAATCTGGTGATCCTGGATTACACACTGAGGGCCTGCTCCTTGTAGAAGGAGCCCAAGTACCCAGGACCGATGACAGATTTCTCTGTGAGCTATGGGTGCACATTGCTCTGATAATGAGACACTTCCATCAGCTCTGAATGCTGAAATGTGTTGGCTGAATATGGCCAACACAAACCACAGGTCTACGTCCCAAACCAGACTGTGTTGTGCAACCTTAATTGGGAATGATATAATTTATTCATAAAGCACCATATGAGCACTCAGAGGAGTTGTTAGTCACTGGACTGAGCAAACACACTGCTGCTGACTTGTCTCTTTGGTCAATCAATTCCTCTGTTGGCTATTGAAATGTTAAATGCCCAGCAGAACCGGTTGAGGTTCATGAATATTACCTTTGTCAAGTTAGTAGGGTAGGGAGGACAGATGCTTGGACCATATGCAGCATTGGCTCGGTTTATATTTGTGTCTGTATGTGTGCATACATGCCTGGACTGACAAATACAGATAGTTCTGGTTTATACTGCAGTATTGTGACACTTAGAGAGTGACATTAGAGTCGTCCAAACTGGCAGTGTTTTGCAAGAATCAATAATCATGTTAATTAATAATGGCTAAAATCTCTACAGACTTGCTTTCCGAGGCTATCAAAGTAGTTGGCAAGCATGGGACTAATTCATGCTCCTGTATCGTTGTATTTACTTTATTGAAAATGTTTATGTAGAAGAAGACAAAGGAACTTTTGCCTACTTCATACCAATGAAAGCAGAAAAGGTGAGTGAACTTTGTGTGGTTTCTCTTC
>NW_008618649.1:0-32533 GCF_000691845.1 Merops nubicus | reverse complement strand
CTGGCTTGACTGGATGCAATACTGGCAATCAATTTTATTCTCTTCTTTGCTCTAACATCTGTGAGACAAAGCTCCTACCTCCTCCAGTCTACCTTTGAGAGCTTTTGATATTCTGCTGGACTAGACCACTGGTTTTACTAAGTCAAGAGAGATGATTCCTTAACTTCACATCTGGCAGTGTGCTGGAATAATTGAAAGGAAGAACTATACTAACATGGAAAGGAGACCCTGTATGAAGGCATAATTAATCAAACTGCTCCAGGCATCTTCTACTAGTGTGTGACACTGTCTTTTACCCACTTGTGTAAAGTCTGTCCTAAGAATTCTTTTCTTGGTGCTGCGGTATCAAAACAGAAGTTCTTAAAGTTTGGAAGGTCAGTGAAACAAGCAAGCCATAATTTATAAATGAGACAATTCCCGGATCCCAAAATCGTCATTTAGTATATCCTCAAATCTGGGCCAGCCCAAATTGTTTCTCATGCAGGTTTCAGAGCAAATGACCAAGCACAGACACACAAAGCCACTAGCACAGAAGAATAACAAGGAGCAACACATGAGAAATCACAGAAACATTGAAAAATTTAGCTCGGAAGGGACCTGTAGCTGTCACCCAGTCCAGCTCTTCACTCAAAGGAGGGCCAACTGCATGGGTTACCCTGGGCTTCATCTAGGTTTTTACTGTCTTCCAGGGTGGAGATTTCCCATCCTCTGGGCAGCCTGCTTGCCCAGAGCTTGCCTGTCCTCACAGTAAAATCTTTTTCTTTAATAGGAGATTTTCTCACTCTCCTACTTCTGTCCACTATTTTTATCCTATTTTTGTGCACCTTCAAGAAGAGTCTGGCTGCATCTTCCAATCCTCTTCCATAAGGCTGTTGAAGACAGCAGCAGAATTGTCCCCAGCCTTATTTTTTCAAGGCTGAACAAGCCCAGTTCCCTCAGTCCTTCCAAGTACATCATGTGCTCCAGATCCCCACCTATCCTATCTGCTAAATAGCTTCTCCTCCCAGATCTTTTTGAATCAAGGATAGATCAATGCAATTGAGAGGGACAGTGATGTACTGTCCAAATTGTGCCCTGCTAGTGTGAGTAGCAACTGCACTGAGGTTACTGAGACATTATCAGAGCTATTTGGGCTCCAAAACATTCCTAAACCCACAATTTTTAAAATGTAGCAGTTGCTGGGTCAAAAGTGCTCATATGTGTTGCTGCCAAAGTAGTTCTACATTTCTGCTCATTGCAGTTATTGCTATGCAAACACTGTTGGCGTAACATTTTCTTCTGGAGTCTTTCTAGAACACCTGCTTCGTTCACTATGTGTGCAGACATAAGCCAGGACAGATGCTCAAGGAAAGAGCTGAAATCCCAAAGCTCACAGAACTGATGCCCTTTATCAGAAAGGAGACCACCCAAGTTCTTGATTTAAGGAGGGAGGCAGGAAAAAGTCTTTGGAGAAGAAGCAACTTCCTCAAAGTGTTTAAGGAAACCCTTTCCAGAGACAATATTAAAAATGCATGGGTGGGGTGAGAGGGAAAGAATTCTTATTTATGTATAAAGTTACGCATGGAGACAATGTCCAAAATCACTGAAAAAAAGAGTCTGTGTGTCTCTGTTTTCCTGAGTTATGACAGCATGTGTTTAGCATTACAGCTAATCCCTTTTACGAGCCAAAGTTAACATCTTCCAAAGCATACAGGCTTTTTTCTTTTAAAGCTCAGTTAAATTCTAGCACTTCAAACCTACTCGAATACAGAAAAAAAGAAAAAAAAAACAAAAAACTCTGGAAACCCTTTATTTAGTTTTCTGTATTTGAAACAATTATGTAATTGGAT
Organism: Merops nubicus; assembly: GCF_000691845.1. NCBI lineage: Eukaryota > Metazoa > Chordata > Aves > Coraciiformes > Meropidae > Merops > Merops nubicus. Next base: position 30,704 of record NW_008618649.1, on the reverse strand, counting down.
AAGCAATCAGACCAGTTCAAATTGATGAAATTTTGCATTATGGAGCAGAAAAAATTACATTTGAATCTGGAGAAAATAGTAATATAAGAAATGTAGTGTGTGGTTGTTTTTTTTTTTTCCCATTAGGAAAGGACAGCCACATAAATGTAGTCTAAAGGGGTCTTATTGTAGCTTAAGGGAACCAAGCTAAAGACTTCACGGGACGACATACCGTGCAGATCCCGTTGTGCAGAGCTGTCACGGGACAGTTGGCTGCAATAAAAGGGGGCTAGAGAGGGTGACTTTGGAGGCTTTGCACATCTCTCCCATCCCAGTGCCTGACACTGGTATCGCTGAGGTGGTTGTGTGTGGGTTTTATGTGCTCAGCGTGTTGAAGTGAGCAGGCTCTGGAGGCAGCATGTTGCACAGGGGAGATAGGAGCAGTTTGTGGATCCCTGTCTTGACTTTTCAAGCAGCACAGACATCAGACCAACATGATGGCAAGGCATATTTGTGTTTCCCAAACGGCTTAAGTCATTTGTCTTTCAGCCAAACCTCTGTCGAATAAAAGATTTCACTATTTACAAAATCACTTAAATGCTGGGAGCTGTAAGTGTGTATATTTGGTTAGGGCTTTCTGTGGAGTTGCTGGTAGGAACAGCATAAAAAAGAAGGTTGTAGAACTGGTGTATTAGGAGCATTTCTTATATAGGAGAGGGCATAAAGCTAAAAGGGATGTTGCTTTCCCCAAAATCATTTCTCCCACATCCTCTCCCCTCCAATGACCTTCAGCTGTGAGCTGCCTTGCAGTGACAGTGTCCTTACTCTGGTGCCACGCTGTCAGGAGCTGGAAGTGGAACACTATGGGAGCAGCAGGACAGACCCAGTCTCCCTGGTCAGCTCTGCCAGGACTGGGTCATCTGCCATGATCTTCATTTCAGGACCAACAGAGTAGGATTCTTCTTTCAGATATGAATTGCCTAAGAAAAGACAGTAGTTGTATTTATTGTTTTGACACAGGGGTCTTCTTTGTCTTAGGGACTTAAAGACAAAGGTCAGGACTGTAGTGCAGCATTTCATAGTGTCTGGAGGAAAGGGACCAATGACAGCAAGAGCCATGATCCCTTTCAGAAGTCAGCTCTGGCAGGACAAGGAAAGCACAAAGCTAGGGGATCTTCTGCACCTCATCCCTCCCTTGTCCAAGAATGGTTAATACCATATGGTTTAAAGCAGGGAAATTGAGCAAGAAGTGAAAAAAGCCCCTTAATTAAAACCTGAGGAGTTCAGTACAGACTCAGTGCCACCCTGTGTCAGCCAGAGTTCCCATCCATCCAAACTCAATTTCCTGCAATTTGTTTCATCTCTCGGAAATACTGCATAACAAACCACCTTCTCAGATAGCATGGGGAGATAAACCATAATTCCACAGCACAGCACCTGCAAACAAAACGTTGTCGAGGTCTCTGTGGGCAAAGAGCAACCCAAGTAATGAGAAGATGACTTCTGGTAGTTTTCCTCATGAGCAGAGCAGTTAGAATTTTTCCATTAATCTAGCAGAACGAGCAAAACACCAAACTGGTAACTCGATTGATACTGCACTGGCCAGGCTGCCAAGCACTTAGCAGCTGATAGCTAATTTGTACAGTTGCTTTCATCTGACTAATACAGTAACTTTTCCAGAGTTTTAGAGGGGAACGTGACCAGATCCAATTTCTGTAATATTTTCAGCGAAATGACAGGAGAAACAAGCCAGATCAAACATGGGCATATCCTTTTTCTGCACATAAGGCCAGGAAAGAGCCAAACACAGGAAAAACCATGAATTCAATGCTTTTAGAACTGGATGGTTCAGCTAATCATCCAATGAGCTAAGGCAAAGAGGAGGAAAAAATGCTTTATTAGAGATCACCACCACAATTGTGATCTCTTTGCTAGAGAACATCACATTTCTGTGGGAGAAGAGTCACCTCACTCTGGTATTTGCTTGGCTTCTCAAGCTTGGCCCCTGGGTTTTAGCTGTTCATGCCTTCCTTGCCATTCATGTCTCTTCACCTCACTCTCTGTGAGATTCAGAAAGACAATATTTCTCACAGCTGAAGGCCTATCTGCTCTGCAGGGATGTTCATGTTTTGTACAATATTAGATGCTTGCTTTCTTCTGTGGTTAAAATATTATTTAACCTGCACTTACCTGGCCACCATTCCCTGGTGTTATATATTCATACTTTGCAATGGGGACTTGGATACCCTTAGATGAAGTTGTTTTAGGAGAATAAAAGCAGTGGTTTTGTAATTCTCACTGTTTCTTAAGCCCAGATGCAAATCTTCCCATTCCTCCCATGCAGGCAGAGACATCTTCAGACATAAAAGCTTTGCAAGAACTTATGGATTTGATTAGGTAGATTAAAAAGACACAAAGATGAAATTTGCAGAGATCTTCCTTAGAGGCTGAGCAGTGAATAGGAACAAGAGCTTCCTTATCAGTTGGAGGTCTAATCACTTTAGCCCCTCCTGAGCCAGCAGACAGAGATGCTAGAGGCAAATCAGGCTACCCAGAACCGTTATAAGGGTCCAGTGAGTGCTCTGCCTGCTCTTCAGATGTTTCTGAGATCAGTGATGGGAAATAGAGAGGTAGGAGTTACAGCAAGGATTAGCCATGGTGTGAGGGACCCACATCAGTTCCTACAAGCTGGAGAGCAGAAACCTTCAAGGTCTCATCTGGGCTGCTCATTGCCTTGTGAGGGATGAGTGCAGGTGTGAAAGCTATTCACACCACTTACTGCTGAAGCTGTCAGACCATGGCTCTCCAACAGTGAGATGTCAACCCTGTATTTAGGTAGTCTATTATAAATGACCTATTTAAGTGCCAAAATAGCCATTCTTTTCTTCACTCTTCTCTTAAAAGAACACAAAACAGCAAAACTAGCTGGACCCTGGTCCTTGGCTGAGTGCTATGCGCTTCATCTTCACAATAAAATGTGAAGATGAAGGGCATGATGCCCTTCATCTTCCCGAGTATGTGACAAAAGCAGCACTCATCGGTTGTGATTTTCTTCACAGCCACCTATCACACAGCCTGGAAGCAAAGCAAACAAGTAATGGCACTCTCACCCTCAGAAGGATAATTGACCATCAATTTATTCCAGGCGAGAGGGGTGCGCTTCATTCCTCATGCACAGCAGACCCCCTCAGAGCAATCTTCTCTATGGACTTGTCATCAGTATGACCAAAATTTGTTTCACAGATAAGCTTGTGTTGCAAAACATAAATGCCTGCTAAGTCAGAAAGTCCATCGAGCATGATCTTCCCTCTGGCACTGACAAGAAGCAGATTCCTGGGGAGAGAAGAGGTAGGAAACGTGGCAAGTAGCGAGTTACCTATTCCCTGCTTGTCCCACCCCATGCTTGTTCCCTGCAACCAGTGCTTAAGGGACCGTGAGCTTTAGGTAGTATCTGAACTCTCTTATTTAATAGCTCTCAATGGACTGCTTTTCCCTGAATTTTCTAAACCTGTGTAGGCTCTTGGCCTCTGCAACATCCTGCAGCAATGAGTCACGACTCAGTTATGCACTGTGTGAACAAGTACTTCCACTTGTTTATTTTAAAATACATCGGCTACTTGCTCTTTTCACTGGGCACCTTTCAGTTCTCAGGTACAACAAATAATGCCCTGTTGTTTCTCAGCCACCTTGTCCCCACCATTTGTGACTGCAAACCCCTCTTTATTGCCTTGCTTTAATAATTCCTCATATCCTTCCCATTTATTACTATTCAGTCCCACTGGTACGAGGAATCCAACACGATCAGTGTCCTCAAATGCAATCCAATATTTTCTGTGGTTCCACAGGGCAGAATAGTTTGGTGTCACCTGCAAATGTCAACAAGCTTGAAATTATATGGATTAGGCAGATAGGTTAGGCTGTTATACCGTGAGATGCAAACTTGTTTTCAGTGCTCATTATGCTCAGAATCCAGCTGCACAGAAAGGTTATTTGGCTCTGACAGGGTCCTGGTTTGAGGAGGCCACCTCGCATTTTCCTGCCAAGAAGGATAAGGCCTTGCATGCTTTGTGAGCTTTCTGACTGGACCCCAAGTCAAAAGAAGAATAGTAAGTTCTTCTTCCAGTCTTGTGCTTTCTGAGGAGCATTTGCAGATACCTGAACGAATAATGGTCCTTATGAAGTGGACTGATCACTTTATGACCCAAAGGTAAAATTACCCATGAAAAAATAATGAAGAAAATCCCCTAGCATATGACTTCAGGAGGGTGAAACGTGCAAGAAGTCATGCCTCATCTATTTCTAAACACACCCGCTCTCATCCTCCATTTTGCTACAGTAAATTTAACCACAGCAAAACTGGACTCAATGGGGCTAATCATCTGAACGCTGCAGACAGAACTGTGTCTCCTGCCTATAATAAATCCACATAGACTTTGTTTTGTTCAGTAATGAATGCCTGGACAAATTAGTCCAAAGTGCACCTCAACAGAATCCAGAAGAGATGATTGATGCCTAGCTATCACCACCAACGTGGCTCTGCTTGTCTTTGAGTCACATAAATGCTTGATTGTGGAACTTCAAGGCGTGGAAATGCTATTGAAACCACACATCCCTTTGGGTTGTAACTGAGCATCCTTTGGCTTGAGGGTTTGCTAAAAGAATGGAATGAACCTCAAAGAACACCAGAAATTATTTAGGGTTATAGAAAATTACCTAATTATCCAACATGGGGTGACGATTTGTTCTTCAGAACAAGCAAATGCTTGTCATGTTTGTTGGCCCATGAACGTGACCAGTTAACAATCTGTAACATTCTTGTTTCAAAACAGTTTGACAATACAGTTTGAAATGAGTCATGGGTCTGACCCCAGCAGAATGGTGTAAGATAAGGTTGCATCAAAGGAATCTGACAGAAGGGTGGAAAAAATACCTGCCCACTATGCCTGCTGTGTATGTGCCCCTAGGAGGCAGTAATTTTAACAAAGCTGGTATTTTTTCTCACTTATTAGTATTACAGCCAGGCAGATGAAAGCACAAGTATGAAAATATTAAAAAGTTATAAATGCTGGTAACTGTAGATGAGCCCTTAAAGTCATGTCAGAGGTCAGTAGCATAACTAAATAGCTTCCTAACCATGATGGCCAAGGACAGACAGACTTCAGGCCTGAAGTTAGGTAGAGTAATTTATTCTCCAGAAGTGATGGATTGAGGTTATATTTCAGCAGCAAGGTCACAGCAGTGAGAAAAGGAAACACAAGGGAATCTGTTACTCAGCATAGGTTTCTGTCACTGGACTACAGTGCTGGTGCTCCTAATTTGCACCAGTACAATGGTGAGCTGAAGGAGTTCACTGCTGCATGAGTGGTGGTGTAAATAAAATGGGACATGTTTCACCAGCTATACCAACACGGAGGTCCTCTTCTGTCAGCTTGGGGATTTGCCAAGGGAAGGGATTTGTGATTTCCAAACAGGCCTCCTGCTCCAAAGAGCGTGGTGTTTGAAAAGCCATGGACTGACCTATGGCACAGCCTGGACAACAGCCCTGGTCCTGGTCTCTGAGGACTTCACTATACCACAAATACAAACTGACGGCAAGCCACTGATGAAATCCTCACTGGAGAGCTGCTTGTGGCACCTGCAGCCAGTGACACCTAATGACCCCATTTGTGATGGACTGAGTGCTTGGGGAAAGGTGGGATTTCCCCTGTGGCTTCCTGGAAGGGACGAAGTGAGTTCAGGTGCTGTTGTGGTGATGCAGCTAGAGATTCTCAGCAAAAATATACATGCAAATGTCTTGCTTCACTCAAAGGGACACAGAGTGACGAGGAACAGAAAGGGGACATAGAAGTGGAGCTCAGAGGGTGTCTTCTATAAGATGGTGGGACTGTCCCCAGAAGTGCACTGATTTCTACTTTTTTGCTCTCCGGCCTTTTCAGTTTTTCTGAGCCTTTCTATTCACGGTTAGCCTGTGGCTCTGGGCAGAGGGAGCGGAACTTCTTTGATTTTAAAAAAAAACAAGAACAGACTCTGCCTAGCACTGAGAGCTGAGCAGATTGATCCTGATCCTGTTCCTGGTGAAGCTGCAGCAGAGTGAAGGCCCAGAAAGTAAAGCATACCCAACAAAAGTGAGGATGACTGAAACAGCCTCTACTCTGGATTGAACTGGAAGTAGCAGAGATAAAATATTGCAGCTCCACAGCTTCAGCTGTGAAGCTGGCTGTGAGAAATCTGTGATGGACTTACAACTCCTACTCTTTTGCAATGGAGAAAGAGGCCATGGTGGTGTTAAGTTTGCCGCAGAGAGATCCCTTATTTCACTGCTCTGGCAAACTGCTGCCAGCAGGGGCTATTGTTGGGTTTGTGTCCTGGGTTTTCCTCCCCTCTGTTTTCTTTGGTGAAGAAAACAACTTTCCTCCTTTCTGAGTTTGGACATTTCTGGCCTTTGACCCCCATGTGCACATGGAGCTGTTCAGGGTCAGCTCCTGGGTGAGGAAGGGGTCATCAGCAGGATGGGTCTGGAGAGCATCATCATAAACATTTTTGAAGGACACTGAAAAATTGTTCCTGCTGTGTCCGGTGTGGAGCCATCACAGGCAATGAATATGAGTTCTGCTGGAGCTGAGGCCATGGCAGGGAGCTCTCAGATAACTGCTCTACAGCTGAGAGCCCAGGTACTCTCAGGGAAGAAAAAAGGGCCTTTTCCTTTATTGTTCCTTTCCACTCTCCTTGGTTGTCTCTCCTCATTTGCCAGGATTACATGCTGGAGAGAGGACAGGGAGGGTGTACTGGGTTTGGCTGGGCTAGAGTTAATTTTCTTCATAGTAGCTTGTATGCTCGCTGGCTGCCCGGGTTAAACCATGACAGAGAGAAGCAGCAGTTGCTCTGCCTCCCCCTGCTTTCCCACACCCCTTCTGGCTCCCCCAGGAGGTCCCAACATCTCCACCTCACTGCTGGAGGAAGCTCCCCGTGGCAGCAGTGTGGGGTGGGATGAAGCACCCCATGCCTCCAGCTCACTGCAGCTAAGAGCAGCCATGCATGAAGGCTTGGAGAGGCTTATTTTTAAATCTCCTCTGGGACCTTCACTGCTCTCACCTAAACAAAGCAAACGTTGGCTAAGAGCCCAGCTCCACCTGGGACCTGAGACACTGTGCTAGATGGGGTGGAAAAGCCTCCATCAGTCTACACTAAGAGTATTTTCTTCGCTGGTGAAGTCAATGACCTGCACAATTGTGTTTGATGGTGCTATGAGAAGAATAGCTCTCCAGGAAGAGAAAACTTTGACAAACTGGCCCTGAACAGTCGGCACAAGCTGCCCAATAGGATTTTTGGATACCCAAGTACAGAGACTGATCTGTAGCGTGGATGGTGGCGTGGAGGGGCGGTAGGGTAATGACCAAGAAAAGACACTCTGGAGGGATGTTTTGCTTTGTGGTCACACTTGGGCAGCATCTCCCAAGGGAGCATGGGTTCCCCTTGTGCTCCCTCACTGTGGCAGTTATACTCAAACCACCACGGGCTTGCATTGGCCAGGGCTTAGACACATCCTGGGTGGTCTGGATATTACCAACAGTGCTTGCTGTTTATTTGCTGTAGTTGGCCAGCTATGACTGATAGCTTCATAGGGGCATTCCTCAGACCCACATGTGGTGAGGAGCTCTCTGTAGCTACATCAGCAACAGAAGGACTAAGCCTCAGGATTTTGCACACCTCCATGTGTAACTGTCAGTATTGGAGGGAACTGCAGAGCTCACTGCTGGGGCTGAGGTTTGTGGGAGACACCACAGGGTGTGGATGCACCAGAAGGGCTTGGTACACCTTCCCAGAGAGTACTTGCATCCAGACCAGGCCATGGAGAAGTAGGATGCTGCCACAACTCCAGCCAGATTTGTGCAGACAAGCTGGCCCCAGCGAGCAGCCCCAGCACTACTCACACAAAATGTGGTGTGTCCCACAAGATCAGAATCAATCCCTTCAGCCTTACTTTGTCATCTTTTTTGCTTGCTTAGCTTTTCCCTATAGATCCCCTAGATAGCACAGGGAAACATGGTTTTTGTGGTGTAGCCATGCCCACGTACATCTGAGCAAGCTGACGTCGTCCCAGCCTGAGCTTTGGCCGTGCTAATGGCTCCAGGTTTAATCATAAAGCACTGTTATAAATAATGAATTGTGAGAGACGACATCTTCCAGTAAATCCCGCTGTGTCTGCTTATGTTTGGATCACTGCATTATGCTAAAGTCAGCTGCTGAGAAGCTATTAATGTGCAGAGGCACGGAGTGATGAGGGAGAAAAGGAGGGAGATGTTAATCTGCTTTGCTGGGTGATGATTAAGGGGCAGTGCTGGGGTGCTCAGTGGCCTGACTCTGCTCCTTGCCAAAACACGGGCAAAACCAAGGCCAAGTCCAGTAGGAGCTGGATCAGACAATTGTGTGCTTCATTTATGGTGTAAGGGGGATTTAAATTGCTAATGGACTTATCTGGGATCTCTGGCAAAGGGGTCATTTGACTGCCAGGTGAGGGACAGATTAGCAGCCAGGGAAGCAGGGAAATGGAAATAAACTTCCAACAGGGATCAAAGGATTTACATTGTAAAAGGATCCATAGGGATTTCAGGTGGGATCTGTTAACACCACAGTGAAAATGTTCATATTGCTTGTACAGCTGGAACACACCAGTCCTCAGGACCAGGGTACACAGGACCAGTAGTGGGAGCTTGTCTTTGTTGGGAAATGCCTTACATTACACTGGCTTTTCTCTGAAAACAACGTCATGATTAGTCCCCTGAGTTTTGATGGGAAGGATTTAACCTCATGCCCTTACAGTTCCCAGTTTATTATTGGTGAGCTGGAACACAAGGAGCTCAGGTACTCCGCAGCTCACCGTTACAAGACCTACATGATGCTGGTGACCAAGAGCAGACCCATCTTTGTGACAAATGCTGCACAGGGTCCCTGAACAAGGCCAGGCTCTGCAGGCTGTAGGGTCAGAAGCTGTGTGGCTGGTTGTAGCACTGCTGTGCCCAAGGGGAAAATCCCCCAGGGAAGGTGGGCTCTGCAGCCCCAGCCGAAGCTAGCACCCGCCACAGAGGTGTCTCAGGGCTCCTCTCCCTGTGCAGTACGTGCTACCAACCCACCAGGCTCACTCACATCTCGCTGCACACAAATGGCCTCGATCTTCTCTTTAAAAGTGACTCAGTGCAGGTCTCCACCTCTAAAAGTTTGCTTTTATAACAGCCCTGCACAGTTAGCCATGGATAATTCATGTCAATGGAAACAAAGGACTTTACAAGCCTACCCAGAAATAGACTGATTGGAAAGTCCTGCTGCTCACCAACCTGTTTTAAAGAAAGTAGATGACTCTAATGAAATACTGTGCTGGGAACACTCGCATGCTGGCTCCAGACTGATTCAGCACAATTCCCAGTGCTCCCTGCCCTGCCTGCTTGAGGGCAGCATCACCCCACCAGCCAGGCACCCTTGCCTCTGGCTGCAGGTCCCCTTTACACAGCCTGTGTTTCTGGGACCTGCACCCTCAGCTGGGCCACCCTACGGCTCAGCCCCTGCCACCAAGGGGTCACTGTCCAGTCTGGGACTGCACCCATGGGTAATGCGCCAGCTGTGCAAAGCAAGGAACATCTTGTCTTTCCAAATACCCCGTATCCCATCTCCCTGCCTGACTCAGCTTATCCCCAGGCACCTCATACATTATAGGAATCTGTATGGAAAGTTTTGGGAACAACCTGAAATATTATCAGTGAGCAGCACTTTTGAAATCAGAGATTACTTTTTAAACAGCATGAGAGCTCTGGCTATTTATTTATTTGTTCAGCACTCTCAATTTTTAAGCAAAACTTTAATTTTGATGTAAAGTGAAACATTTCCAGGTGCTTTAAGATCTTTCACATTTTTCATTTATTTAGGTTTTGTGTGGCTGTTTCTCGTTTTTTACTTTTCCATCCTGGATCCTCCTATCTGGCAATAATGGAGCTTGGAGAAAATGAAAAGGAGAAAAAAAAAAAAATAACCAAAACCAAACATTCCCTTTTTAGTGTTCTAAATTACACTGAGCTAAACTGAGGCACAGTTTTACTGCAGATTGGAAAAATTCTATAGAGGGGGAAAAAAAAAAGGAGAAACATAAATTATTCTAATTATCTTCTGACTAGGACTTCTCCCATTTCCACCAGCTTCCAGTTCCCAAAGCCCTTGCTGAGCAGGCAGCCCCCATGCCTGCCGAGGGCTGCTGTAGAGTGCTTGTCTTACACTCCTGCCTGCTGCATTTCAGCCTCTAGCCAAGAGGCTGCAGACCCCAGTGTTTAACCTTTCAAAGGGCTCCTCTCTCCTGGAGACACACTGTACAAATCTTCTCTACTTAATGTTAGTTCTTGGCCTGGCCATGAAATATTGAGTGGTTATGGCAAAGAATGAGTCTGTGATGGGTGATTAATTTAAGATGGCAAACAGTCTGTCAAGGGCTGTTCCAGGAAATACATTTTTTTTTTTGAGTCATTTTTATGTGAGAACATGAGGAGAGTAAGTAGAGAAAGCTAACAAGTGTATTCGCTTGGAATTAATAACATCTGAGTGGGACACACAGGCAAAGCATCAGCCAGCAGCAGCACAGAGACATCCTGGAACCTAGATTTTAGGAATGGATGAAGAGTAACAAATGCAAGTGATGTAACTACTGCAGAAAATCAGATTTTCTGAGACAGCATTCACCTGTTAGGCTGGTTATCTCCTTCCAGTTCACTGAGGCACATTCTTGGTTGGGATGGCATTTTATTCTCAGGTCAAACCATTCTGCGCTTGGAGAAGCTAGAGGCTCACCTGGTCCACATCTGCAATATCCCATTATTCAGTTAAATCCTGAAGGAGACCTAAACCAGCTCCTAATACCTCTCCCATGCTTGTTCTCTTTCTTTCCAGCATTATTCTTTCCTTTTGCTGTGACTCAGTCCACTGAACCTGGGATGAAGGCAGCATCCAACAGCTACAGGTTCACTTGGTCCCCGGGGTGATGGCAAAATTGTGCCTGGACCAAAGGCTCCTGAGAGTCCATGAACCTAGGAATGACTGCGAGTGAGAGTTGCCCCAGGCCTGCACGGTGGCCCAGTCTTTTTAGGCTGCTTATTTGTGTATCTGCATGCACTTAATAAACCGAGGAGTTTGTTCAGTAATTGCGACAGTGGAAGCAAGCCAGCAATGATGAGATGCAACGTTCAGACTTGTTTAATATTATCACAGCCAGTTGTTCTCTTCTGTTGAATGATTTTGCTCTTACCCTGCCATGGTTCTTTGCCCTGCCTCTGGTTTCTTCTCCTGCCTCTCGATCACGCTTTCCCTGTAGTCCCACACTCCCTCACATGCAAGTGTGCTGCCTCTCTCCTTCACCCTGACCTTGCTCTGTGCCATCTTCCACACCATCCCCTCCACCAGGAACATCATCTCCAAGGTGTGCTGGTAGCTCTTCCATGCAACATCATCACAATGGACCCACACACTGTTCCTCACTCCTCTTGCTGGTTTGTACTGAGTTTCTCTTCCACCTTTCCCCCTCTATTTCCCTTCCTGTGCCCTTGGATGAGGTGAGTGCACAAGCCATCCTCTTTGAATTCCTCACCGCAATTAGGCAACAGCAGAGTTCCAGGGAGAAAGAAGTTCTGGACCTTGTTGGCAAGAACCAGGTGCCTGTGGGCAGGGGCACAGGCAAAGCTGAGGGAGCCACAGCTGCTCCTGGTTGGAGTGGGGCTGTGCGTGGTATTATAAAGGAGCTTCCTGCACAGGGTCTTGACTGCATGGCATGCTTTACTCATCCTCCCTCTTCCAGGCACTGGTATCTTTGGCTGTGAAGTCATTATGATAACATTCTATTCTATTCTATTCTATTCTATTCTATTCTATTCTATTCTATTCTATTCTACTCCTATTCTATTCTATTCTATTCTACTCTACTCTACTCTATTCTACTCTACTCTACTCTACTCTATTCTATTCTATTCTATTCTATTCTATTCTATTCATCCTGCCACTCTTACAACTTAAATATGCACCTCTTGGGTCAGAGCCTGATGTCTAATGGATGTGATTGACCCATTGCATATACTGAGAAGTGCCAAAGAAAGGTAATAACAACATATATATATTGGAGTGCTCCATGAAAGATGCCTGGACAGTCTCCTTTGCATGAGGGGGAAGCTGAGGCTGTTAAGGGTCTTGTCTGAAGTCACCCAACAAACGAGGATTCAAATCTAAGAATCCTACACTTCAGTGCAATGCTGTCTTGTCGGTCTTTAAATAAAATGTCATGAAGTACCTCTCTCTCAATTCTCACCTTCCTGGAATAATGAAAATTACTTTCAAGTCCCAGGTCACGTTTTACACTTTGCCTGCTGTGTATTTGTATTTACTCTCTCAGACTGGGACCAGGGAGATCATTCAAAGCAGTAGAAGAGACTGCATGGACAAAAGCCCATAGGACAGACACATGAGGGTTATTGCAGGTTCAAAAGCCACATGTGAATTCTGCTGGCACAATCTGGGCAGGAAATTTTACAAACATGCCAACTTTCCTGTGTAACTTCATCTCTCCTGGCAGTGTTTCCATTATACATTCAGACCTATCTTTACCCCATACTTTTCCAATTCCTTTAAATTTATTTGAACTATGTCTCTTTCTTCTTCTCTCTTCCAGAGAATGCAATGCCATTTAATCATTGCAGAGAAAAAATGTGTATTTTTAAAAAGTAAATGGGGGAAAAAATCATATTTCAATCTCTTTTGTGAGTATTATGATGACAGAAATCATCACCAGCAACCCACAAGTCAGGAAGATCATTTACTACCACAATCAAGCCCTTTTCCTCTCATTTTTCTGTTTCCCCTTATATCCTCATTTATTCTTATAAATCCTTCCTTTTACAGCCTTCTTTTCTGTATAAACACACTTTTTAAATACCTTTTGAATCACATTGTGGTTTAGGTATGTATTTCTGCTTTCTTAAGTTGTGTGTGCAGTCTAATGCCTGGTACGGAGTTATAACACAGCTAGAGGGTTAGGAGCAGCAAATTAGGCAAGGATTAATCCTTCACCCACACATTTCTTGCAGCAATCCAGGTCTGTTTATCTGTTTGATTTGATGATCTGACAAAAAATACCACGAGCTCCTGGTGTGTCTGTCTGTATGGCTAAGCAGCAGCTGTAGCAGAATGGCCAGGAGGGATCACAGGAGGTGGCCCAATAGCGAAAGCCTTGAAACTGGGACATTGGCTTGGGCAACTGAAGCCTCAAGAGGTTTAAAACAGGGTTAGTCACTTCAAAGGTATTTTTTTTAACAGCTAGAAAGGTAACTAAATGTGTGTAAGCCTTCCATGACAATGTCTTCTTTGACTGATTGCCAAAGATAGAAAGTTTTGCCACAATAATAATTATCATGTATTGCCTAATTTTATTTTAATTTTTTTTTTTTTAGAGATGGATAATGGCTAGGACTTTGCAGGGGAGGAGAGGATTTGGAAGAAAAACTTACAGCTCCGAAACACCCAGCTTAGTGTATGCTGTCAGAAAGGTGCTGGAACATCCAACCAGCCCTGGGGCCTGTGCATGGAGCTGGACTCAGAGGACTGAGATGCAGCACCTGGTGATAACCTCTTGCCACCTTCTGGCCAAGCCACCTCCTGACTCAGTTTCCCCATGTGTAAAACAGTGCTAATTAAATGTTAGCTCTCTTTGTAAAATACTTTGAAGCCTACTCATAGTAAATGTTACCTACAGGGTTGGTAATATATATATAATTTGTATATACAGAATAATTAAATTACAATTAAAACTGCTATTAAAATTTAAATCTTTTCATTACTTAAGACAACATGCACAGCAGTACCCGGTGGCACAAGATTTCAGTTCTTTCAGTATAGAGCAAAACCACTGTTAATTTCAAGCTGGAGTTTTAGTATAAGCTAATAAACAAAGAAAAGCCTAAAATAAAGAACAATATCAAGGGATTCCAGGATTGTTTGTATTTTACTCAGCATTTCAGTTATTTAAGCATAAGTGCTTTTCAACATTGTTTTGATAAACACGTAAAAGTAGGAGTAACAGAGTTCAGTCCTCTGCATCAAAAATGAAGATCCAGATCTGGTTTTGTCTATATTTTTGGTCCTAGCTCAGCATCCCTAATTCATAATTCAGACAGATGTGTTGACTTTTTTGAAACTGGCAAAAGATTTGAGTCTTCCTTAATTTAAGTGGCTGTTGGCTGCCAGTCAGAAGGAACTTTACTCCTTCCCACTGGTTTGCAGTATAAGAAAAATTCAAGTTCTGCATTAATTTGAAAGCTCTCTCCTAAAACTCTAACTTCCAGTAGTTGTTCAATTTAATAAAAAAAAAAAACATTGAAATGTAAGCCAAATTGATTTATATATGACTCAAATTCCCTGGGAGCATGATCTTCAGAAAAAGAAAACGAAAAAAAATTAATATAATGCAACCACTGTCAGATGCAGGACACTGTTCTCTAACTGAAGATGGAGGGAATTGCAATTCCAATTTACCAACACATCAGTGACCTTTGTTTCAGAGGATCTGTGACATTTAATGAGTTTGTCTTCTTAATGGGGCACTGGATGCATTACAGAATTAGGGTTAGAGCCAGAGAGGCATTTAGCTGCTTAATGCCTAATTCCCATTAATTTCAGTAAGAGTGAGGTGCAAAAATAGGGGTCCCTTTGCATTTAGCTGTGATGACTTTATATGTTAGAGGAACAGGGAAAAAAACGTGATCTTTTGTTTAGAGTTTTCAACTCTGCTTTGTTACATTTCTCTGGCAAATTTCCCAAATCCCACCTTAGAATCCTGGGCTCCTCAGCTCTCCAACAAGCCTCAGAAGGGCAATGATGAGGACCATGGTCAGCACATAGCAGATCATGCGATTTCCTTGCCAAGACACCATCTAAATGTCTCCCAGGCAGCAGGCCTTCTTATCCACCCTAACCAGACCGTACCAAGATGTTCCTCCAGTTTGTAAGCCTGGGACTTGTGCAGAAATCTGGCACAGTGAACAGGAGGAGCATGACCATACTGTGGTCTTGCTTTGACATGAGAAGTCTTTGTACCATGGACTACCCAGCCTCCAGGACTGAGCCCCTTCCCGTCCATTGGATGTTACGTAAATGATCTGGGCAGCAGGCACAGCACACATGAAGACTTCTCCAACAGCAGGCAGCAGAGAGAGCTCAGCTGGACTTGGCTGCAGCTCTCAGGAGCTATTTGTAACATACTTGGCGTGTTTAGAAAGTTGCCCTCAGCTCGCCTGCTTTCAAAAGCCTCTCAGTTTGCTCACAAGCGGGGCTGTGAAATCACACCAGTTCTCCTGAATTCTCAGTGATGGCAACGTGGTTCCCACAGTTGCAGCCCAAGTGTTGCTTCTGCTTCAGGAGAAACTCTTGACATGTTTATCTGTTTGTGCTGAGACAGCTATCAACATGGCTCTGCTCTATGGCTACACGATGAGATAAATTGCTGTTTTGTGGAAACGATGCCTGGCGTACACTTCTAGCTCAATATCTGGAGGAGAACTGAGGCTTTATTTAGCTTATCTGCTGCAAGGAGATAAAGTGCTCTGTGTGCTGCTTGCTTAGACATGAAAGCTTTACCACCATCTATAATTTATGACTACTCTTGTTGTGGTTGGAGATGCATTCGAGCTCAAATTGAAACGGGAATTCTCCCTTGGTGAATGCTGCAGAGGAGACAGGTTCTGCCACCCAGCCCCAACATATGCAGCCTTTCAGGACTTGAAGGGGGCTTATAAGAGAGATGGGGACAGCCTTTTTATGATTTTAAACTAAAAGAGGGTAGTTTAAGACAAGATATAATGAAGAAACTTTTTGTGCTGAAAACACAGGCCCAGGTTGCCCAGAGAGGTGGTCGCTGCCCCATCCCTGGAAACATTCAAGGTCAGGTTGGATGAGGCTCTGAGCAACCTGCTCTAGTTGCAGATGTTCCTGCTCACTGCAAGGGGGTGAGACTAGATGACCTTTAAGGGTCCCTTCCAACCTGAACTATTCTATGTTTCTATGATTCTTCCTTTCTCTTATCTTTGTGGGAATCTTGGCAGCCATTAAGCCTGAGTAAGTGCTTCCAGAATGTCATTTCTAGAAGTATAGGTAATTACTTTTGATTTTTTGAGTTGCTTTAGTCAGCAACAGGTGCTGTTGGGGAGAGTTTTACAGTGGCTCAGGTGAGAGAGATGTCAACGGAGGAGAAGACAAGAAGCTCCTGAGAGATCTGAAGTGCCTCTGGATTGAGAGAGGAGGTTTTGCAGACAGAGCAAAGAAAACTTCCTCCATCGGGAAAGAGCGTGAGCAGGGAGAAGACATACTGCAGCATGAGACTGTGGATAACAACAGCTGATAAAGATCCTGCATTCCATTAATACCTGGTTTATTTTGCTGAAACCCAGTCAGTAGGAAACATCACTTTGGATCTGAGTTTCTCATTCCACTGTACAAGTCCAAGTGAGCCCTTCACAGTGCCACTAGGTTAGTCAAGATGAATCCTTTCAAGGCTCATGGATACATGAGCACCTTTAAAATGGAGAGAGGTTTTGCAAGAACTAGGAGAAATCAAGATTTAGCATGTGAGATAAAGGTGGAAGCTGCTTTAATTATAGATTGAGTGCGCATTGCATTAAGGATTACTCAATAATGAGATGACCACTCAGTCCCCATATAACCTCATTAAACACTGATAGGCTTGTCTTTTAAACATTTGCTCTTCACTGTGCCAGATCTTAAATGGTTCTCTCCCGGTAACGCAGCTGTACCTATGCAGCAGACCTCGCTTTTTTTAGGTTATTGAAGATGCATAAAAAAAAAGAATCTGCAATGCTTCAAAGGTGGGATCTGAAATGCTGACTGCTTAGCCTCTCAGAGGACCTGTGGAGCAGCTGCTGGATTTCTAAAGGTTAAATTCTGCAACCATATTCCATTATGTTTTTAGCAATGTCATCCGAGCCTGGCTGGCTCAGCTACCAGCCTGGATGAGTGTTGCATTGGCAGCCCTGCATGGGCAAAGATTTGGACCACGTCTCATGTCTGCATTTCAGATTGCAATTGCTTTCCCTGGAGCTCCGACAAACTACAGAATCATTCTTGGTGATTGTGAAAGGACGACAGAGGATGTGAACCCACCAGCACACTAGCAAATATCCAAGGGGGTGGAGGAAGTGTTGGAAACCCACCACCAAAAAATACCTCAGTGTTTCTGGCAAATTCTCACTCATCTTGAAGAGAGCTTAGCTGGTTTCTTACAGGAAGAAAAAAGGCTTATGCACCTAAGACATGGTGTCTGGACTCAATGCCACCTTTTCAGTACATTACTCCTGTGACTTTAGACAAATAGTTTATCTTTTCATGCCTCATTCTCATATAAAATAAGAATAATAAATTTTGCCTATACTCTCTATCCAAAGCTGATGTAAGTCAAGAGCTCCTCAACTGAAGTCAATGGATTTGCAAGGATGCAAAACCAGGTGAAAAAGACTGATTGGTTACAAGTCTTGTTAGAGTTGAGGTGTCCCTGGCTGTGTTTACAGCTCACTGCATGGTGTGTGTATAATACTTGGCACACTGTCATGGTCTCAGCTGGGCTCATTAGATGATCCTATCCTGTAATTAATAAAGCTGGCCACATGCACTGTTTTCTAAATACGACATGCAAAACTTCCAACAGCAAAATATGTGTCATTTTATAGTCTCAACACACCCTTGGAACAATGCTCTGATTTCTGCTTTAAAAATCTGTGCTTTTCACTGACCTTGTGGAAAGAAAACAGCCCTGCCCCTTGTCTCTCAGTCTAGAGAACAAACGTGGAAAAAACATTTATATGTCTTTGCAGTCCTGCCAAAGTGGTTATCAAACTCTTTAACATTTACAGCATTTTGAAGTGAATCACCAGTCTACATCTCATCTGAGCATCTGTTTTTTCCTCATAATCTGCTTTTAGAGGGGCTTTTAACTGCACCAAACTTTTCTTTCCCATTAAAATGCTGTCTGGATGATTAGAAAATAGAATAGCCAGTCCTCATTGCTTAGTTTCCATAGTGAATGTCTGGAGCAAAGGTCTGTGGGATTATTCAATTACTGCAATAATGGCCTTTGACCTGGTAAAAACAATCCAAAAGACAGAATCCATCTATTGGATTATTTTGAATGTTAATCATGTTCTGTTTAGAAATCACAGTAGAACAGCTAAGGTTCAAGACAGACTGCAAGTTATTTGCGTGTACTTTATTGAAGTGGCTTAAATTTTTATGTACATAGTTACACAAATGATGTCTTTAGGGATTTTCCCCCCACCATTTATATACTTTGCTAAATGTGCTCCAGACTGCAAAGCCTCCCCTCTCAGCAGCACATTACCAGCAGTAAGCGCAGTGACCGGTGTGATCTGAGCACTCTGTGTAGATATTAAACTGCAGATAAATGAATATTCTTGATCCTGAAACTGCAGAAGTGAGGGAAAGCAAAAACACCTTGTGCTTGAGGCTGAACTGTTCCTTTCCATGCATGAAATGAAGAGCAGACAGACTCAAATAATGGAGTTTTTAACTTTGCCCTGTGTCTGTATGTCATAACCTTCCCCATGGCTCCACTTCTTGCAAGACATGACTTAGGAAAAGAGTGAATCCCTGCTCAAAAAGGACTTGTCCCTGGACAGACTCCAGGAGAAGATTCCTGGGATCACTGACACATCTAGACGTGCTCCCCTAATGTCCCCCAGGCTGCTGACTAGCTGGGGCAGAGCTATGCCACCACTCCCAACATTCACCAACTCACAGCCCAGGGCCTCTCAGGGGAGGAGGACAGCAAAGGAGATCTGTGGGGCTGTAAATCATGGTTAGGTTTTAAGTTCAAGTACCAGTTGAAAAACACTCACTGTTCTTGCAAATTAATATAGGATCAGATGCCCTCACTGAAATTTCTGGAGGTTTTTGCTGTCATGACGCTACACCCATAAGCAAGGACACGTTAAGGACAGTGGCAAAACAAATAAATGTCTGAAAAAGGAATTCACAGAGTGGTAACTCTGGGAACATGCAGCTTCCCATCCAGCCATTTTAGAAACTATAAAATGCATCTGCTTGGAAACCCAGTGACAGTAAGAAAGTTATACACCTGATTAGGAGCACAGTGGCCTGTTTAAACTCCCTCATCCTGCTGTGGGAAGAAGCAGATTTATGCTTTGGCATCAGAGACATGGGTACCACGAGCACCAAACGCTCCACACAGATCCCCACGGAAGAAACAACCACCTGGCTGCTCACAGCAGGTTGGCTGGATGCCTGAAGGACTTACTCGGTACATCTTGCTGGTGGTATAACCACGTGGAGTGCTGATTACTGAAAAGAGAGTGGTCCTGCTGGGCTGACTGAGAGGAAGGAAAGGGAGCATCCATCCCCGTGGTGAGATCTCTGTTCATCTAATAACCTCCGTTGGTCAAACACCAGCTCCCCTGTGACCTCCAGGACTGCACGTGCAAATAGGGATTTTTCTTTTGTGTTTTCTCATGCCAATGTACTCATTTCCAGGGAAACCCTCCTCATTAGGAATATGTTTGAGGAAGGGCGTGTTTACTCTCAGACACACAGTAAAGCAAAACTTGGGCTTCTACAAAGGGAGAGAGGTCTGCTCTGGAGCTCCTGAAATACGAGGTGGAACAAATCCTGCAAACTGCCTACTACAGAGCAATCATTACGCTGCAATGTTGTGAGTGCGTGGCTATGCCCTAATGCTGGAGCCAAGTAGAGTCCAAAGGGATTTCAGATGCTCAGCCTGTCCTGGCTCTACCCCAGGGCTGGATGACTTTCAGAAGTCCCTTTCAGCCCTTATTTTCGATGATGCCCTAATAAAATTTGAGAGAATGATAAAAAAGTATAACGTTTTTTCCCCTGAATGAAAAAGTTATTTCTTAACAGAGGCATACCCAATAAATCATCAGCACTCACTCTGACATCAGGATATACGGCACCCTGTGACGGGTCAGTTACAAACGGCCCAGCAGAAGAATCTGTCCCATGCAGGGTGAAAACCAAAATAATTCAGTCAGAGTGGGCGACAAGGCTTTGCTGAGGGCAAAATCAGATGCTAGAAACAAGATGCTACCTGGAGGGAAAGGCTGAACGTAAAAGGGCTCCTAAAAACCCAGTTCTTCACTGAGAACCCTCCAGATCCATCTCAGGTTGCTGGTCGCTTCACTGCCGCCTCCTGCTTGGCAGGACTGTGTATGTGTGTGCACGTGCACGTGTGCTCCTGTGTGTATGGCTAAGACACACGTAATGCACCCCCCTGTGGCTTTGTCCTGGCTTATCAGTTCGCCTTGCCACTGATAAGGGTCCCTGCTCAACAGCATCCCTCCAGCCAGCAGCACTTCAGGAGGACTTCCCTGCCCTGAGGTTTTGCAGCCTCAGCGATTAGGGCAGGTGGGGAGTGAAGAGGGACCCAGCACACAGACAGGCATCGCTGCAGGGATCATAGAATCATACAACCAGGGAATGTCTGGGCTGGAAGGGACCTCCAAAGGTCATCTAGTCCAACCCCCCACCATAAGTAGGGACTTCTCCAACTAGATCAAGCTACTCAGCGTTTCATCCAGCCTGATCTTGAATGTCTCCAGGGATGGGGCCTCCACCACCTGTCTGGGCAACCTATTCCAGTGGTCCCTCCTGCGGCCCCGGGAGCCTGCAGTGCACAGCAGATGTTGGAGCAAGGCGCAGCCCAGCCTGTGGCAGTCTCAAGGAGGCAGCAAGATCGTTCACAAGATCAGAGGGTTTACATGCACAGGGCACAGCTTTGCAAAAGGTGTGAAATGCTGGGGTTTGAACCCTGAGCCCCCAAATTAAGGTTGACATATGGGTGATTCCCACAGCCCTTCATCAAGAGGTGGTGAGTTTGCCTTATAGCTTCCCCCCAGGGTGCGGCCGGCCCTGCAGGGAGAGCCAGAAGGGAAATGAGCCCCAGGGGTCCCGCATGGAGTTGACAAAGGTCAGGTGTCTGCTTGGGGATAAAAGCTGGGACCACGGGCAGGTAGTCAGGAGTGTGTGTCTGTGGAGTGCACTCCCCAGAGCTTCCTGGTTCAGGGCAGACCTCCTGACTCTCCCTGGAGGTGGGCCCCAGTCTGTTTAGGCCTTTGCAGACACGGGCGGATCGGGTAAGAGTCGCCATGTGGGCACCTGTCTCTTATGCGTTTAACTGGCTGGTCTGGCTGGTTCCCATGCCAACTGGGGGAACCCTAGGGTCACTGTTTTTACCCCCTGTTGTGGGCCGGGTCATGTCGTTTGTGGGATTGTTGGGGGTGGCGTCGATCATGTCTGAGCTTGTTGACCTGTTTGTACCCCCGGCGGTCATTCATATAGTAACATTTCTGTCTACAATACAGTCTGCATATTGGTTCATCTTCCTGCTGTTGCTATCATTGTTGTTGGGCCTGGTCATTGGCAAAACAAGGTGTTGGTACTTTCTCCCCTCGGAATATCATGGGATAGAAAAAGCAAAGCAAATAATCTGAAGCCCACTGCAAAGTACTGCAGGGACAAACGCTGGGGCAGGAAAGGTGTCCTTGCCTGAGGAAATGCCCCACAGGCTTAAGTGGTGCAAGGACTAGGAAAAACCTCTGATGCACAGCACCAGCAGTGGCTGGTACAAATGGAGTGCTGCCAGATCCCAGCTTGGACATCCCTGTGACAAGCCCCTTGCTTAGCTGGGGATGGTCTTCAAAAACCTGCACTTGTACAAGGGTTGTGTTCATTGGTGCAAACCAAGGCTGTGCCCCAACCCATGGCGTTCAGGCAGTCTTCACAAACTGAGGTCTTCTGGCCCCACCAAACTCCAGGCTGCACAACAGCAGCCACTCCACTGTCCACCCATGGGCTGCTTTCCAAACCCTGCACTGAAAATGAGCCTTCTGTCCCCTGACTGACACAAGCCAGGTCAGAGCTGCTGAGCACTCTCTGTTCCTACTGGGTTCATGGCTAAATGGGTGTTTCCATTTACAGTGACGGTAAACCCCTGGTCACAGGTAAAAACTCTTCATCTTGGGACTTGGAATTTGCAGTGCCCTGTCTTGGAGCCATGACTTCACAGCACCTCTACCCAATTACCCAGCACCACTCCCAGTGCTTTTGGCCAGTCAACTGTTTGAAGCAGGATGCAGGTAGCTGGAAAGAAATCAACAGCTTCGAGACAGGAGATGTGCAAACAGATTGTAAAAAAGCCAAGCAAGCACCTACTAGCACAGGCTTCTGTAAAAGCAGTGAGAGCTAATACATCTCCCTGCATAAGTGCTGCTTCTGATAGGGCTCTAATTGCAAATTTTTATTCAGGATTGACTCTCTTTTATCAAGTCCTTGTCTGCATGAGGTTCTTTAGGCACAATAAAATGAGATTCATATTACCACATTTCTGCTCCTCCAGGCATTTGCACATCTCTTTTCCCCTCTGCAGATGAAAAGCAACACAGTAATAAGCAGCATGTCTGTAGAATACACTGCCTCCAGACACAACCTGCATTCCTAATTACTGCTCCCTATGGGAAAAATAAGGTGACTGAAGATATAATGATAACAGCACCTTACCTTTTCTAGGCTGCTTTGATGCTGGAGGATCTCACAGAGCTGCAGAAAATCTGATCCTGAAGCAATAAATCACTTCAACTGGGCCCAGCACTTCCAGGATTTATTTATTTTTTAATACAAAGAACAGTCGTACATGGACGAAGCCCAGGAGGTTCTGACTGTCACAAGTCTCCCATGACAGCTTTGTATAAAAAGAGAGCGTGTGAAAAGTACCCATGGATTATCATACACCCAAACATTCTCTATTTTCATTAAAAACTGGGTAACTTACTTGCACTTCCTAAATCATGGCAATCTACTGTTGATGAGCAAGAGATGTGCAAGTAGAGAGCATGGCAGTTACATGGGTGCACTGTGATTGAAGCAGGGTAAGTGGGGCTGGGTGGAGCCCAGAGACCTGAAATAAAACCATTTTGTTTCCTCTAAGGCTGCAAAGGACTGGACTTACACCAATCTACCTGTGGGGAGACCTGGGTGCCCATTTCTGCTCCTGCAAAACCCTTATCCCAAACCTGGACATTACCCTGCGAGAGAGGTGTTTGCATTGTACCATGTGAAGAAGGGATTTGGACTAGTGTCTTCTATAAGTACAAGCTCTCTGAGTGCAGCTGGAGCTCCATCCCTCCAGATTCTTGGGTCAAGCTCTCTGAGTGCAGCTGGAGCTCCATCCCTCCAGATTCTTGGGTGTAGGGCATAGGCAGTCCTGCACACACCCAGAAAGAGAAAAATATCTGACAACAGGGATCAGATAAGGCAAGACCTGAATGTTAGTGGCATTACATTTTTGAATGTAAGCGTCTCCATTTCCTTTATTAACATGGCTTAAAGACAGGTGATGTCAAACGGATGCTTTGCAGTCAGATAACACAAGTTTAGTGCCTGGGATGTTCCCATGATAGTAGTTTGGGCTGTAGTAATCGGGAAAACATCTTAGCCTGGACTACCCACCCAAGACAGTGACCATATTTATTTTTAAATACACTGACCATTTTGAAGAGTGAGCTGTACAGCACAGTAGGGTAATTTAAAAAAAAACATCAGGTGATCTGGTTCTTCTTATGTAATAAAATAAAAACAGAGAACATGTGTGAGAACATTGCACTTCACACCCAACAGGAGGTTTTGACCTCTGACTGACTTACGAAAGGGCACACTAGCAGAGGTGCTGCATACGAATTTTGTCACCAGCAGAGCCACAGGTCCTACAGTTTTCTTTGCTCTCACTGTGTTGGTGGAAAATTTTACTTTCAGTGCCTAGCTCTCAGCCAGATTTCTTTTTGACTTGGTTTTAAACAGCCTCACTAGACCATTCCTTATGTGGCTGCGGCTGGTGCAGCTTAGCTTCTTCCTGAGCCAATCTGACATGAGAAGGGGACAAACAAAAAGTAAGGCAGGATAGTTTGACTTATCGGCTGCAAGTAGATGGTTTCACAGGCCTGAGCAGGGAAGTCTTCCCAAAATCTGGTTTCATAAGCTCTGCAATCTGCCCTCCGCTCCTGGCTCACAGATACTTTGCTGGCTCGGTAACAAGCTGTTATAAGTGAGGCTCCTGTAAATCAGATGACTCTGTAGTCATTTGATGCTTATATTTGGTATGCTGAGTCATAAGGACAGGGGTTACATCATGTCAAGTTAATCATGCGAAACGAATTACAGATGAGGCAGGCAGAGCTGGGGTGTGCCCCGGGGAGGTGCGTTCGTGCTGCACGGGTGGCCCCATGGTGTGGGAGATGGGCCCTGTCCACACCTCACCATGGGTGGGGCTTTGCCCTCCACCCTTCTCACAGCTCTCCTTCCTTCGGTAGGAGTATGCCCTGCACACAGTACCCACGACAGACTGCCACAGGGCCCCAGGTAGGGGCTGGTCACACGCCCAGGTTCAGGGCAGGGTCAGACAGGGTGTCCCAGCGTGGACTTACACAGAGGACACTGTATTTTCCTTTGAAACAAAGAAGCCAAAATATGTTGTTTTCCAATGGAATGTTCACTCTTAACAGCCTGTCCCTGTCCCTGACCCTTCCTGTTGGCTGTACACTCCCCTCCTTCAGCTATGGCTTCATCCCTCTGGTTCCTCCTATTCTGCACCTTCTTGCTCCCTATGTCATCCCCAGTGCAGAACCAACTGTCTCCTTGTCCTCACACCCATGTGCTGACACTCTGTGGTATATGCTAGACAAACTTTAGACTTCCTAATGATAATAATCTCAATTTAAGGGCTTAATGCAGTAGAGAACCCCTGGCAACCTCTTTCAGCAGCCCCTGTGGATAATTACAGTCACTGCTAAATACTGACCTGTGCTGCAGTTTGACGTACTCACTTCTTGCATTGAACTGTGGGATCATTCTGTGCCCTTGTCTGCTCAGAGCTTACAACAAAACCATGCAGACAAGCAGAGTGTAAAACAGCCATATTACCACCTTCATTTTTCATAGGGGTGGGACAACTTAGAAGAGCACTTCATGCCACTATTCTTAGAGTAGTCTTGCACCATAAAATAACTCAAAAACATCCAAGCTGAAGCCAAGACACAGGTCCTGTAACCTCACCAAAAATCACTGTTTGGTAATGTTATTCTGGTATTCCCCAGTGAAATATTTTGCAAGTTGCCACTGATAGGACACGCTTAACTTTCAGTTTTTCTTTCAGATTGCAGAAGGCAAAGAAACCTCAGCACATCTGCAGTGGGGGAAAAATGATGACTTTGATGGTTTAGCAGTCAAGCCACTCACTTAGGAGAAGGGACAGTCTGCTCCAGAGAAACCATTTCCTCATTTTATCTGCTAAATATTTAATGCAAAATGCACAAGGTTTGGCAGCCACCTACATACTCTGACCACTAAGTCACACTCATGTTTGTGGTGGTGCCCGCTCTATCTGATCAGAGTCTGAGTTCCTTGCTGCACAGCAGACCCATTCTCAGCAAGAGTGATGGGAAGCCCTGCTAGCCCCCACTGCACCAACTGGTTAGCAAGCATGGATTTGAATCTCTTCACTCACCAAACCTGGCTCTCCTACTTCTTAGACCAAAGATCCAGCCCCTGCATAATCACTGGAAAGGAGGAATGGGAATTCATTTGGAAAGAAAAGAAGCAGCTCTCAGGTCTGTGTAGGTTGTTGTGTCTACCCCTGCCTTCAGGAAAGGATCCTTTGTGGTGGATCCCAGCTGGGTGTAGGTGTCTCCTTGCAATTCTGAAAAGAGTGCTAGTCCCATAGAAGGAGTTTTCAGGTATACCCTGTGCTGGATGGTAATAATCCTGTGGCAGTGGGAAGAAACTGATGTGTTTAATGGTCTCTGCAGGTGGAAACTGGGAGAAGGGCAGAGGCCAGCAGACCCTTGCTGACTGCTGGAGCAGGCTCTGTTCTAGCACACGGTCACAGAGTCTCTGCTGCAATACTCAGAGCCTCTGCAAGGCACAAAGTTGTGCTGGATGCCCTCACTTCCCATAGAGTAGGAGAGGGTTATTTTTTAGGGAGTCTCATTACCTCTGATGGTACAGGAGTTACCTTCCTTCTCATGGACTGCTTAGCCCCACTCCAGCCATACACCTATTTCAGTAGGGGACCACTTTTGTGTTTGGGATCATCTTTTTGTTCACAAGCAGAATATTTTCCTAAAGAGATCGATACAAGATCATCATGTGTTTGTTTTTGGTTCCTACCTCTCTGGAAAACAGCACAGCCTGCCCAGCAATGTCAGACCAACCAAGGAGGAAAGAAGTGATCTCTGTGAGCCCTCCAGGCTGGCTTGTGGCTGGAGATGGTGCTGTGCATGGTGAGTAAATGCTGCATGAAACCTCCTTCAGGGCTTCAGGCTCTGGCCTCTGTGCTTTTAAGCATGAAGACAAATGCTCTCCTCTCATCCCTGCAAGAGCCTCCAGGGTGGGAAGGGTTTTGCAAGCACACAAAAGGTGGCAGCCCCACCCAGGGAGATCAGCAGATGTAGGCCCCATAGCTGACCTGAAGTTGGTCTACAGGACAAGCGAGCAGAAAGGTGAAATCCCTTGCACACAGGGAGCAGCCACATCTCCCAGAGCCTGGCCTCCAGGAAGCTGAGCACATGGTGTGCTCTGAATATCTGATCCTGGGTGAGTCACAGCTCTCCCTGCTGCCACAGAGCCTGCTGAGCTCCACAGCAAACACCTCAGTCAGATGCTGCAGAGGCTGCAGCATACACCAGTCCTGCAGCACTGCTGTGTGTGTGGGGCTAGGAACAGCACTGTGCCCTCCCTCTCCCCCAGCAGAGCTGCTGTGCAATCTGGAAGTGCCCGGGTCATGGGAGAAGAGCACCATACACAGCTCATCTCCCGAGGATAAGTAAGTCCTGTCAGGGCCAGCTCACGTGTTGTTCAAGGCAGGTTTCTTGCATAGGTCCGGGCGGTGGCTGTCAGCCACTAGTAGGACAGGGACAAATGCACCCACGCAGGAAGTGATAAAGGAGCTGAGCAGATGCTTCACTTGGAGAGCTGTGAGACCCCCTTCCAGAGGCAAAGTGTGGAAATGGCCAGCAGCTCCTAACCTCCTTGTGCCACAAGTTGGGTCTCACTGGGTGAGCAGCATCCATCATCTGGCAGCTTCCACAGTGGTGACATCATCCCAGAGCTGGTCATGGGGCAGAGCAGCCCCATGCCCCTCTCAGCCGTGCTAGGGATCCCATCCCAGCCTGCCCACCAGTGGGGATTTGGTCTCAGCACCTTGAGCCACCCCCATGAAGCTGCAGAGGGACATCACTGCTGTAATGTTCTGTGTTTGGTGATCAGGAAGGTCTGACCCCAGGTCTGTATGGTTTGAGGTCCCAATGCTGAGAGCTCTTGTCACTGGAATGAATTTTCTTCCCAATACCTTAACCATTAGACAGTTTCATGCTACACTAGCACTTGCCTTGGAAGCCACTGGCTTAAGCTCTAACAAATATTTACTTGAGGTGTAAGAGAAATATCTATCATTCTCGGTCACAGAGAACGGCTTCTGATTAACCCAGATGTTAACTTCAACAGCTTTTTGTTTATTAGTGCACCTTTCTTCTGGATATTGGGTGCTTCTCGCCACCTGATAGGCACAGGCAGAGCATAAAGTGCACACAGGAGAACAACCCCATCCACCTTCCCTGCCTGGTCACTGAGGAACTACCATGGCTGCATGAACACAAGGCCACGGCAGTCAGCTAACACTCAAAAGGGCTTTAACGCAATATCATCTCCTGAATGGTCTCTTTTGGAATTCCACTGATGGGGAAGGGAGATGGCCAGAAGGATGGTGATCCACTTGGTATTAACCCATCTCTACAAAAGCGAAATATTTTTCTTTACAAAGCCAGCCTTGGGAAATCAGAGGAGTGATCTTGGCATGGATGAAGCTGAGAGAAAGAGTGAACAGATGCAACAAAAGCTAACGGAGCAGCCAGCATTACACAAGTGCCACATAAGTCTACAGTAGATAGAGAAGAGCTATTAGCAAAGATGGTCTGGGCAGAGTTCAGTACTGGGGCAACACATGAAACCCTGGGGTTAAAAGGCTGTTTTCATGTGGGAGTTTACTTTGCAGAGATGAGTCATGGATAAACTTTACAAATTAGGCATCCTCCAAGCCAGCAAGCTCTGGAGCAGAGCCTCTGGAAACCCAGAAGGAAGAACAGGGGCCCACCAGCCAAAGCATTTTCCCAGGCACACAAGAGCCCAGTTCAAACACCGTTGCTGCTGGGCTGGGTGATGTTTTCACATAGGGCACAGTGCCTCTTCTCTACACCAGTAGTTCTCCATGGTATAGCAAATGCTCACAAAAGGCTCTTGTACAGAGAGAAGTCACCTTCAGGCATCTTTCTGCAGGAACTGGAGGGAATTGCTCTTCAGCTTCTCTCCCACCAGAAGAGTCCTCCAAACACTGAGATATTGCATGCAAAGGGATATGGGCATATCCCCAGCTGTGTTTTGTGACAAAAGGGTGGCTTGGACATGATCTCCAAGAAAGAGTCAATGGTTACAAATTCAAGGTGTGAGCAGGAACCTCTACAGCTCAGAACTGTCTATATCTCTTTGCAGGTCCCTGCTGCTCTCCTTGCCATTTTTGGGAGGCTATCACAGGTGATTGCTCTTTGGTGGCTTTGGTGGATGCCACTTGCACATGTCCAGATCTCCCAAGATCTGCAAAAGACTCAGATCAGAGATGAAGAGGGAACAAAGCCCTGAAATACTCAGCCCTGCAGCATCTGAGTCCTTTCTTGATCCTACCTCTGTGTCTGTCTGGGTAATGCATGTCACCTAGGTAGCTAATAGATCATTACTTTTTGGCTGTTAGTGGAGGACCACTGATCTGACCATTGTCAAAGAAGAGGTCTTCCTGCACTGAAACTTTCTCTTCAGCTGTGAAAATGATATTGGGAAACAGAGCTACAGAAAACTAACATATTTTAGATAGCCAATGGATTTATTTTTTCCAAGCTGACAGGACCTCTTCACGGCCCAAGGAAAATAACAGTGAAAAATGTGTCATTGTGAAAGGGAATAAGTTTCTGTAATTGATTTTCTGGGATTCAAATGGCTGAGAGAGGAGAAAAATGAACTACCCTTAGAACTGGACAAGTCAGAATGTGCAGGTAGTTTCTTATAAAAATGAAAGCTTTGGTATCGTTGATGTATTTTACTCAGAAACATTCAGACATATTTTAATGAACAAAGATTTTTTCATAGAACACTAACTACAAGAGACTTTCTGAGTAAAACACTGAGACATTATATCTGATTGTCTCAAAAAAGAGGCCTGAAACTTAATATATTTTACTAGGAATATTTATATTGCACTTTTGCATCATTTGATGATATTGCAGGAGACTAAATCTGGACAAAGTCTTTTCCATGGTTTAGGGCAGTGAAATCTCTTATGCCCAAGCTTCAATCTCTGTCTAAAGGCTTATAAGTTGGAGGCTAAAACAGAAAGCAGAGAGAAGTCAATTCTAAAAGAGGACTGAGAATTCCAGTATCTAAATGGCTTTAAACAGCTGGTCAGTGGAGCTTGGCTTAAGGAATGGCTGAGTCAGGACATCAAAGCCTACAGAGTCTCACTTGGACATCGTATATTTTCCTCCTGCTTTGCCTCATGGATGTGCAGATACATATGCACAGGCATGCGCTAAATACATGCACAGAAGAAAAAGAAACAATCAAAAAAAAAGCCACCAAAACCAAAATAACAAGATCCTTCAAAATCAGGAACTATATTCTGGAATCCTTGTTCAGTTCAGCAAAGTGGTGTGGCCCCAAGTAGCTAAGACCTGGAAAGGATCTCAGGCTAAAGAAAAAACAGCAGTGTAAACAGCTGGCCCAAATTTTCTTAAACAGTTCCATTTTCATGCATCTGGACTGTGCAGGCTAAAGCCCAGTGCTCCGGGGCTCCCTTGGCATCAGAGGGGCTGCAGCAGAAGCCATGTGGTGTCCTGCATCTTGGCTTTGGATACTGCACCTGCACTGCTCCAGCAGCTGAACATATCATGGGCATGTTTTAAAAGGAAGGGGGAAACCGAGAAGGTCTTTTTTATTTCAGGCAAAATGTTTTCATGTTTTGTGTCTATTTTTTCTAACACACAATTATTAACTTTGCCTGCCTGTAGGAACAGTTTCAGGCAACTTCTAACCTTGCTTCTAGGTTCTCCGTTCTGTTCTTGCAGTACTGCTTAAAGCAGCAAGCTACGGCAGCAATGGATGACACCCATTTGGCTCCAGTGCACTTTGCTGCCTTACTTCCACATTACATTTGTGCCAGAAAAGGTTTGTGCAACTGAGATGAGAGCAGCTCCCTAAGCAGATTTTTACCTTGGCAAAGTGACTAGCTGGAAGTTACTAGCAGAGGAGATTGTGTAACTCAGCAGATACCAAATCACAAAAGTCACTGGAACTTGTCCATGCCACGTAGACTAAAACACCTGGTCATCAGTTAAGTAAAACATCCTAGGAAAGCAAAAAAAAAAAGCATAGAATAAGGTAATTCAGAAGTTGTTACAGGATCTCAAATAGTTGAACTGGCCAGAGCATAAATCTAAGCAGAAGACACAGAATCATAGAATCATTTACTGGTTGAAACTGGTTGAAAGGTAGGAGTCAGA
>NW_008618648.1:460-2077 GCF_000691845.1 Merops nubicus | reverse complement strand
CCCCCTGAAGGACCTCAGCCCACCACTACAGCCCACCACCTCTTTCTCTGACCTCTCCAAACCCATCCCACCACATCACCTTGCTGCCAACGGCCACTCTGGACCTCGGCCGGACCTGGCTCGTGGCGACCACCCCTTGAGGGGCCAAGACCTTGGTGGAGGAAGAGCTGGAGACAAGTGGAGGAGATGGAAGGCCTTCAAAACTGGCACCATACGGCTGCTCCTCATCCCTGGGCCCAGGGAATAGATCTTCTGGGCTGGGCCACTGCAGGATCCTCATGGGCTCTCCAAAGATCCTCATGGGCTCTCCAGAGATCCTCATGGGCTCCAAAGATCCTCATGGGCTCTCCAAAGATCCTCATGGGCTCTCCAGAGATCCTCATGGGCTCCAAAGATCCTCATGGGCTCTCCAAAGATCCTCATGGGCTCTCCAGAGATCCTCATGGGCTCCAAAGATCCTCATGGGCTCTCCAAAGATCCTCATGGGCTCTCCAGAGATCCTCATGGGCTCCAAAGATCCTCATGGGCTCTCCAAAGATCCTCATGGGCTCTCCAGAGATCCTCATGGGCTCCAAAGATCCTCATGGGCTCTCCAAAGATCCTCATGGGCTCTCCAGAGATCCTCATGGGCTCCAAAGATCCTCATGGGCTCTCCAAAGATCCTCATGGGCTCTCCAAAGATCCTCATGGGTTCTCCAAAGATCCTCATGGGTTCCCCACCCTACCCAAGAACATTTCTGGATCCACAACGATCTCCTCGCCAAAATAATGACCTCACCCTGCCCACTTTGGAGCTTTTTTGACCTTTTTAAAGCATTTTTCTCCCTCTCTTGCCTGTTGGGCGAGAGGCGCCAGTGAGGATTCACCACGAGCTGCATCCGTGGTGCCAATTCCCCCATTTTCTGGGATGTTTCCAGGTTTTAACCTGCCCGGGCCAGTTTTAGACCTGCAAATCCCAGTTTTAACCTACAAAACCCAGTTTTAACCTGCAAAATCCAGTTTTAGACCTGTAAATCCCAGTTTTAACCTACAAATCCCAGTTTTAACCTCCAAATCCCAGTTTTAGACCTGCAAATCCCAATCTTAGACCTGCAAATTCCAGTTTTAACCTACAAAATCCAGTTTTAGACCTGCAAATTCTAGTTTGAACCTACAAATTCCAGTTTTAACCTGCAAAATCCAGTTTTAACCTAGAAATTCCAGGTTTAACTTGCAAATTCCAGTTTTAACCTGCAAGTTCCATTTTTAACCTTGAAATTCCAGTTTTAGACCTGCAAATTCCAGTTTTAGACCTGTAAATGCCAATCTTAGACCTGCAAATTCCAGTTTTAACCTACAAAATCCAGTTTTAACCTGCAAAATCCAGTTTTAAACTAGAAATTCCAGGTTTAACTTGCAAATTCCAGATTTAGACCCGCAAATCCCAGTTTTAACATAGAAATTCCAGGTTTAGACCTAGAAATTCCAGTTTTAACCTGCAAATCCCAGTTTTAGATTTGCAAATTCCAGGTTTAACCTACAAATTCCAATTTTAGACCTGCAAAATCCAGTTTTAACCTTGAAATTCCAGTTTTAGACCTGCAAAATCCAGTTTTAGACCTGCAAATTCCAGTTTTA
>NW_008618648.1:0-346 GCF_000691845.1 Merops nubicus | reverse complement strand
AGATATTCCAGTTTTAGACCTGCAAATCCCAGTTTCAGGCCTGCAAATCCCAGTTTCAGGCCTGCAAATCCCAGTTTCAACCTCGAGATCCCAGTTTTGACCTGGGCACTCGCTGCTGGCCCCGCTCTGGAGCAGGTGTCCCGCGGGCCGGCGGCGTTCCCAGCCCGCGCCGGGATGCTCCCTGTGGAGGGGCTGCCCCCTGCACATCTGGCGGGCAGATGTGGCCCCGCAGCTGGGCTCTGCTGCCCAGATGTGGGCCGGGAGGTGAGGTCCCTGCGCGGGAGCCGACGGCTGCTGCCTTGCCCGGGAAATCCGCGTTTCCCAGCCCGTGGCACGTGCTCCCCCT
>NW_008618647.1:0-17394 GCF_000691845.1 Merops nubicus | reverse complement strand
AAAGGATTCTATGATTCTGTGATTATAGCCTTGCCTAGACTGCTAGCTTTCTAAAATTCTTACCCTGCTCAACCCCCCCTGGTGCAATAGCACAGATGTGAATGCTGAAAGGCACTGTGGAAGTGCTGCCACTTCATCTCTTACCCTCCCTGTCTGTGCTTTTGCAGCCTTAGCTACAGCAAATGCAGAACTCCAGACGAAGAGGGAAACCTCTGTGCTGGTTTAAGGGCTTGGTGGTGGTGGCCTTTTGGTGATGAAATGTATCACAAACATCATGATTGCTTCCACACAGTCTCCACTGTGAGGGGAAGGGGTCAGCGAGAGGTTTGAAAGTACATGCTGAAAGTTGAAGTACTTTGGGTTTATTCCATGGAGAACGAAAGGCAAACTTCCTCCTGCTGGCATGTAGATCCAGCAGCTGAGGTGCAGCTTTTGCTTTTCTCTTCAGCAGGCATCCCAGTGGCAGATTGACAGATGACTTGCCAAGTAACTGCATCATGCAATGAGCTCCTATATTATTTTTTGTGAAATAGTTAAGCAATGCTGGTCTTTGGGCTCAGGACATTTCCCTAAAACAGGGAATGGCACTTGCTGCTCAGATAAACCTGTGATTGAGAGATTGAGACACCCCTACTGAAAACTGCCTGCCTGCTCAGGCCATCTGGTCTCTCTCTCTGTATGAAAGCATGAAAACTTTCTGTGGAGATAGAGCTGGTGTCTCAATCAACTTTTGAAACAGGTTTGGATTTTTTCACTTTGCAAATCGTTCAAGAGAAATCTTTAAACACCTTCTTGAAATTGCTTTGAAGCTTGGATGACTTTTGACTATTTTTCTGCACATAATTTAAACGCATATTTCAGTTGCAGATTATAGACAGCATCACACAGTTTATTTGTTCTAGTCAGCAATAACCAGATTTTTCAAAGATTTCAGTCCAGGACTGAAGACTTAAGAGAACACAAACATTGTTTTTCCTGCTTTGTTGAGGTCTGCCAACAAAATGTGTCTGGTGAAGTCACAACTGGGTGGTTACCTTGTGAAATGGGCACAAGGTGTTGAGGATTAACACCTGAAAATGTGTTTGACTGCACTCTAATGGTGGATTTGCATATTCTTTTTTTTTCTTTCTTTTTTTTTTTTTTCCAGTTGGTGGATTGGTTTTTTGATGGGTTGTTTTTCTTCTGTGGTGTAGTTTTGTTTTCTTTCTTTTTTTTTCCCCCCTTTTTCTTTTCTCACAGATCACTGTCCCAGTGCTCTAGAAAGCTCTCCTGGATTTTGCCTCTTGTCCAGCTCTGTTGTTTAGACTTGATTTTGCAAATCAAAGTTGTGTGTGTCTGCAACATATCTCCCATGACTTTCCATAGGAGACTTCCTTTGGTTTTCACAACATCTGTGATGAATCATCAAATGACAATTCAGGCAAAAAGTACGCCTGAGTTGGATGAGTTGGAACAACACAGTTGTTGTTGCTTTTAAATAAACTTCACCTGCCTCAAATTTACCTCTACATAGTGTCTAGCAAAAGTGTGTGTGCCACTGAAAGTTTCAAGCTCAGGCTAATGAAAGCCTCATAAAAACTTATGCATCAGCTCCTGAACAGAAAATTTCATCTTTGATGTCCAGGTTCAAAACTTCCATAGAAATTGTTGCTCTGATGTCTCTATTGAAAAGACAGTGTCATTAGTACATTTTTCTAAGTGCTATTTCTCTCCAGCAGGCATTAGCATTAAAGCTTCCACTACTAAAATCTATATTACTTCCCTTTTGAAATGAGGTCTCATTCAGCACCTTCCCTGGTTGCCTGACCTGTGAATAATTGGATCTGCATGCAGCACTTTGTAACCTTCCTCATGGAGAAAGCCATATAAAAATAGTTATCAGCCTGTATATTTTGCATCCTGAAGCTGTGTAGAATTCCTGAGCCTGGGATTCACCATTCTGCTGACCCTGACTTCCTCGAGGTGCGTTGGGCAGTTTTTGTGACAGATTAAACAAATGTAGTTTCAAAGGCTTCCAGAGATTGCAGTTGTTATTTCTGGGAGGCAAGACAGAAGAAGAGGCAACTAGTGTATAATATATCCAACGTTATTAAAGTATGTGCTTCTTTGAAGGGCAGTCACTTAAGGGGCTGCCTTTACAAGGTTATTAGCTCATCGTTTCCAGATTATGCTCTATGGATCCCTGGAGGTCTATTGGTTGCTTCTAAGAGATCTCAGAAAGGTAATTAAGAAAGGCAAGGATATTACTAGTATGCTGACACTGGGAGATCCAAAGGGAAATGCCTAAGGGTTGGCAAATCAGCAGAGAGGAAAAAAAAACAGCTGAAATGAGAATTTCTAGGCAATACATGGGCATACCCTGTATTTTTTCAGGTCATTCCAATAGGAAATCTGCCTCTGCAGATTTCAGATTCTGTAATCCTGTTGTATAGTTTGGAGGCCTCTTAGGGTCAGATGCTGTAAAAGGTCATACTAACTTGTGTATTCTTTGCAGAAAATAACACTGGAGAGCTGAAAGACTAACTTAGTGATTAGCTTCTGTGAATAATGAAGATAGCTTTTTTAGTAAGATCCTTTATAATTTATGCAAAACATGAGTTTCTCAACAAGATGCTTGGTGTGTTTGTGGTAAGGATGCATACGAGGAAGAAACAAACAATGTTGTATGCTCATATGACACAAATCTAGCTTTAGTGGAGCTTTTCAGTGAAGTATACAGGTATACACTAGCAGGATTTAACCTCCAGGACTTAAAAGCTACTGGAAATTTTTGATTTCTGCTTGTTTCTGAAGAATGTCTGGAAAGGACAGGTCTTACAGAAACTTTGGCTACTTCTGTGTACTGGAAAATATCATAAGATTGCACCATTGCTGACCTTGGTTATGGTCCATGATGTTGTCTGGCCCCAAACCAGTTTTTGCTGTGAAGATGCATAATTCTGGCAGTGTGATTCCTAGTGACCCCCTGAGAGTGACCTTGTTATTCCTACAGATGATATATCAAGCATATGGATTTGGGGGGGTGTGTTAGGTGTGCATTCTGTGTGCACAGAGGTGAAAAGAGCATCCCTGTGGTTGCTACCCTGAGCAGCATTCATGTTGGTGAATGGCAGAAATGGTCTGGACTTCTCCAAATCAGCATCTCTTTGTGGCCTTGGGACAGTCACAGATGAGAATACAGTACAGATAGGAACTATCAGTTCCTGGCTTTAGAAAAGACTCCCCTGCTTTAGCTCCCTTACTAAATTTAAACTCTTTCTGTTCAGGTGAGGCTGAGGAGTTTATGCAGGCTCCCGAGTGAGCTTTACTGCTGCAGCTGAGCACTTCTGAGCTTTGTCCTCTTTGTATTTGCTGTTCAGCATTGGGCAAATTTACTGAGAAGCTCAGCTGAGGCTGAGGGTAGCTCCCCTGGCTTGGCAAATGCCTCTGAATAAATTATCACAGAGGAGGAATGATATGTAGTCTACCTAAGAGCCAGAAAAGCAAAACAATAAAGGATATTAGAATAGTTCCTGAAAATCTGGGCTCCCTGAAAGAAAATGAGGCTTCTGGAAGGTGGTACAGAGAACCCATTTTAGGAATATGCCTCTCTTTCAGTACTGTATATAAAGGTGAGGTAACAAACTGGGAATGCCTAAAGTTAAGTGGTTGGGATGCCCATCAGCCAGCAGCTTTTGGGGTGCTGAGCAGCACGGCTGCAGCTGTGGCTGTAGCAGGAGCTCTGCTGCAGCAGAGAGGAGCTGCACACACAGATTTTGCTGCAAACAAAGCCAGGCAGGAGGTGGTGTTTTCCACTGTAGGCTTTCTAGCCAGCAGTTAAAAAGATAGTTGCTGTTACAACAATAATATTGTTCAGTTACTGTTGTTACAATATATACGTAGCTGGATTCAGACTTGTTTCCATTCTGAATGTGTTTCTATTTCTATTTAGAAATCAATAAAAGTTCTGAGGAACACAAGCACTTGTGTACCTTTGGTGAATTTCATAATATATAATAAACACAATTATGTGTTCATAGGAACATCTTTAGGCCCTGCAGCCCACAGATTCTCAACACGTGCCTGAAAATGAACAGTTAATTTTTAGAGACAAAGCAAAATCCATTGATACTGAACATGGTAAATTGAGATGCTGAAAACAAGATCTTTATTTTGGGCTGATTAGAAACCTACCACACAGAAAACAGGCTATTGCCAAGTATCATGGGAACGAGGAACTTAAACATGTCACTGAGATATGTCCTGTGAGTTACTTCATGATGAAGTCTCAGATAAATTGGAAACACCTCAAACTTACATCTTGGGAAAGCCAAACAAATTTCACATGGAAATGAATGGAAATTAATTCAGGGTGTAGACTTAAACCCAGCCTCGAGGGACACAGTAATTGTGCCTTTTAGAAAACGGTCTCCTACTCTTTGCATTTTAACTGTCTGTAATTACTTTTGTGGTTTGTTGGTTGTTGAGGAGCTTGAGAAGCTGGGACTTGGCAGATTCAGCCTTGTTTTTATTTACAGTGCTTTTGCCAAGTCATTAAGTCAGCAACAGGAGGCTTTGTTCGGACAAAACTAATCCCTCAGTGTGGCCAGACACCACATTTTCCTTTTAAATCTGTGCTCCTGTTTAAAAGTATTTTGACCAAGATTTAGGTTGGCATGAATTGTCAGAACACCATCAAAATCACTATAGAAAAGCCAAGCTTTCCTCCATCACTGTCATGGTTTGGTTTTTCTGACAACAAGCCATGCAAAGCTGATTATGGCTGGGGCATTCCATAGACCTAGCTGACTTCTGTCCCTCCAACCAAGGGTATTTCTGTACTGCTGAAGGGACAGGGGTTAGGAAGTTGCTCCTGGGGGAGGCACGGAGAACGCCAGATAGCCCCAGGAGCTTTCAGAGGCTGCTGGATTGGTTTCCTTCATAAATGGAACAATATTGCTTGTTGCTTGGGTTGGCTCTGCCAGCACTGCCCAGCTCCATCAGCAGCTGCCTCTGAAGGAGGCTGAAGGGCTGGAGCATAATGCAGTTGTGCTGCTAACCCCCTCAGGGACTGCTGAATACCCATCGTGTGGCAGAGTCTGGGAAGTGCTCTGTGAAGTGCTCAGGGATACTTTGACACTAAGTGTGATACAAATGCTAATTGGTGTTATTATTCTTTCTTAAGATCTCAGGGCATGTTTTTATCATCATTCTGCACATTTCACCGTCCTTGTACAATTAGACCCTGACCTCACCAGAATAACATTTGAATTGGAAAGGAGCAAATATCTAACAGCTTTACACCGAAATTTCCTCAACTCTATTAACCCTGGATGTATTAAAAAATGATGTTAACGGTGACTTTCTGGCACCAGCAGGCTCTTGACATGCTTTATGCTCTCTGCAAAGGGGCTTGTAAACTCTGGGATAAGACCTACCCTGGCAGTTGCAGCTCTGCTTCTTGTCCTGTCTGCCATAGATCATAGAAGCATTTAGGTTGGACAAGACCCTAAGATTGAGTCCAAGACGACTCAGGGAGAGGAGGAACTTGCTGAAGAACTTTCCTGTCATCAGGAATTAGGAATCTTCTCTGGTACTTATCCCCCACTGTAAACAAGCTCAAAACTTGTACTCAACAGCACTGACTGAGGCCTTTTGAGTGTATAGCACTGTTAGCCCCATCTGGTCATGTTCACAGTTGTGACAGCAGAGCTCTGCTTTGTGGTTGCTGCAGTGGTTGGGAGGTGGAGATGCTGATTCCTTTGTCTGTGTACTAACAAAATACTTGTCAGTGTTCTAGTATTCATCCGAAACTGAAGAGAATTGTTGTAGACAGAATCAAAGGAAGGTATTCAAGAAGCTGCAAGAACATTAGAGAATGCAAATTGCTAAGACCTGGATGTGTCCTGGGATTTGAAAGTAAACTCCCCCAAGCCTCTGTACCAGCCAAAGGGAGGAGGCATGTATCCTCAGATATGTCTTGGTTATTTCCAACAAGGTTTGGATTTTCTCTTGGATTCCTTTTTTGGATGCATGGTTTTGAGGCATTATGAACCTTTTCTTTCTGTTTTCTGTTTTTGGCCTAGGAGGACCCTTTTAGATATTTATATATCTTTCTACTTTGGCCATCTCAGGTCTTTTGCCTGCACAGTGATAGGTGCATTGCTTAGAATCTCTGACATTTTCCAGTGTGGCTGAAAGAGGAGGATTCTTGTCAGAGGAAGCAGAACATAAATACATAACATAAGGCATAATTTTAGTAGAAAGCATGAAACAACAAAGTTTTAAGTTGTTCTGTTAAACTTAATGCTGTAAAATCAATTTATAAGTTACCACAGAGTACAAGTTCTTCTGACTTTACTATTTCACAGTGAAAATTAACAATTGATAGATGTTGTTTCAGGCTTAAGTCTTCCAAAGTGGGTTGAATTCTGTGGGGAATGTGAGGACTGAGGTTGTCACGACTGTTGTGGAACTTCAGTCCTGTGTTCACGCCAGCAATGAGAGCCAGGTTTAATCTAGAGGTGGTGCTCAGGGAGAGCTCAGTGCTGTGGCAGAAAGTCTGCAGTTCCAATGGAGTCCCTTCACAGGCTGGAAGGGAAGCTGGTTTCCTTTTTCAAAAGAAAAGAGAGGACGAGGGTAAATGATTAGGTCCTCAGAGCATTGGCTGATCTGCAAGCTGCTTTTTACCCAAGAAACATTATTTTGATATCTAAGATAGAACAGGGTGTTTGTCATTTTTTTTTCCAGTCATATTTTTGCTTATACACACTTGAGATGCTTCTTTGTCCATTTTAAGGGGAAACAGCTGGAGATAGTGGAGAAAATTTCGGATGAAAAATATTCAGTAACTCTGATGATTTCTAAAGTATAGAGGTTAGTTAATACTTTCAAAATATTACAGATCTGAAAACAAACAAACAAACAACTCTGAAGTCCAAAAATGGACCTCATAAATCAAGAAGAGAGTTTTGTTTTGTTTTATTTTTTAAAAAAAATATTACTTTTCAGCTATGTGAAATAGGATACTAGTCATTGTATAACACTATGAAGGAAAATAACAGCAATTAGAAAATTAAAAGTTCAGAGTGGGTGGTAAAGGTCTTTTATAAGCACAAGGAAACTACTCCAATTTCCTTCTCACCTGCAAGATTTGATGCTTTTCTTTCTGTGAATTATTTCATCGAATAAGAGAACATCAAGTTTGTTTGAAATGAAAACAACCACCTTAATTTAAGGCAGACTCCCTCATTTGTAATTTCTCTTTTGCACACGTGTTATTACTGCTGCAGGACTCTTGTCAATATATCTCTTTAATTGCAAGATTATGCTGTTAGTATTTTTTAGGGCTCAATTACCTTGGTATTTAATTTTTCTGTTGGAAAAAAAAGGACTACTGTAAATGGTAAAGTTTGGAAAGTTTTAAATGGAAATAAATGGAAAGTTTTTTGTGTTCTTCCTATTAAGAGTAGTATAATAGAGTAACTGAGGTGACAGAGCTCCCCAGAGTATTAGTGGAAAAAAGAAAAGTTTGGGTTTGCTTGAGGTAATAAATGGGAATAAATGGATAGGATAAACTGCAAGTTTGCAGGGGATTGAGGCCAGAATAGTTCAGTCTAGTGGAAAGAACAGGGATGGAAACAAGATAGTCTCAAAGGGAGTATGTGAGAACCAATACCAGGGTACAAACCAAAGGCCTGGAGCTGGGCACAGATGAGAATCCCACCCTCTCTGTAAAGCTTGGCTGTAAAGCAATGCTAGAAAACCACCATCCTATGGCACAGCCATACCTGGTGTCACCAGGGGCCAGCTGAAGGGACCATTCATCCAGTAGGTGCTAGCAAGACTCAGCTGAACAAACCTGGGAGCCCCACTGGTCAATACTGATGCACTGAATTTGAGGTGGAGAGAATAGGTGGCATGTGAACGAGATCTAAATATGAAGGGATCTAGGAATTTCTGAAAGATGTATGGTGTGTTTAGGGGTGTGGTGCTAGGTAAAAATGACCAATTTAATGCTGATGACTTCTGTAGCTGTTTTTCACCTGTTCTAGGGACAGAATGAGAGCAGCTGATGTAGACTATAAAGCAATGGGAGACACGGCTTCTAAGGAACCTCCAAATGGAGCAACACACAGGAAAAAAATGGAAGTCCAAGGGGGAAAGTGGAGGGTAAGAATGAACTAGGTGATTCCTTGTAAATTAAATATGTCTCCTGGTATGACAGGTGACCAGAAGGAAAGTTGGTTTACATGTATTTGAAGAGCAGCAGGTACACACCCCTACTGCACATCATGGTTTTGCATGCACTGGATGTGAGGTAGTTTGTTGAAGGCTAAAGTGCTAATCAATAGTCATTCTGACAGCACTCTGAATATTAAGAAAGATTTATCTCACTGGGCTATGAAAAGTTACTATACCTTGATTTCTTTTACTTGAAAACCAACAGAATGGTGAAAACATTGACAGGGTTTCAAATTCACGTTCAGTGAGTAGATGTGTTCTTTTATTATTGCTATTGTGCTATTGTATCAATCAAATGCCCCCATACTGATTTTAAATAGAATCATAGAAAGGGTGGGTTGGAAGGGACTTTAAAGGTCACCTAGTTCCAACCCCCCTACCAGGGTCAGAGACACCTCCCACTAGACCAGGTTGCTCAGAGCCCCATCCAGCTTCGCCTTGAAAAATTCCAGGGATGAAGCACCCACAAACTCTCTGAGCAACCTGTTCCAGAGTCTCACCACCCTCACACTGAAGATCTTCTTTACATTTAATCTAAATCTACTCAGTTCCAGTTTAAGCCCATTACCTCTTGTCATTTTGCTGCATGCCTTTGTAAATAGTCCTTCTCCAGCTTTCCTGTAGGCCTATTCTAGGTATGGGATGGCTCCTATAAGGTCTCCATGGAGCCTTCTCCTCTCCAGGCTGAACAACCCCAACTCTCTCAGCAAGTCCTCATAGGAGAGGTGCTCCAATCCTCTGATTTGCTTTGTGGCCTTCCTCTGGACTCACTCCAACAGATCCATGTCCTTCCTGTGTTTGGAACCCCAGCGCTGGAAGCAGTAATCAGGTGGAGTCTCACTAAAGCAGACTGGGAGAATTGCCTCCCTGGACCTGCTGTCCACCCTTCTTTTGATGCAGTCCAGGATAGATGTTTGGCTTTCTGGGCTGTACTCACACATTAACAAGTCATGTTGAGCTTTTTGTCAACCACTACCACCAAGTCCTTCTCTGAGCTTTTTGTCAACCAGTACCCCCAACTCCTTCTTCTCAGAGCTGTATTTGTGCTTGGGATTGCCCTGACCTATGTGTAGGATCTTGCACTTGGCCTTGTTGAACTTCATGAAGTTCACAGAGGCCCATCTTTCAAGCCTGTCAGGGTTCCTCTGGCTGGCAGTCCTTCCCTCCAGCATGTCAGCTGCACCACACAGGTTGGTGTCATAGGCAAACTTGCTGAGGGTGCACTCATTGCCACTGTCCATGTCACTGACAAAGATGTTAAACACCACTGGTCCCAGTACACACCCCACAGGAACACCACTCCCCACTGGTCTCCACTTGAACATCAAGCTGTTGACCACGACTGTTTAAATTTGAACATCCAACCAATTCCTTATCCATTGAGTGGTCCATCCATCAAATCCTTTTCTCTCCAGTTTAGTGACAAGGATGCCACGTGGGACAGCATAGCATGCTTTGCATAAATCCAGGGAGATGACATTAGTTGCTCTTCCCTTATCCACCATCACTGCAACCCCATTGTAGAAGGCCACCAGATTTGTAGGCACAATTTGTCCTCAGTGGAACCATGCGGGCTGTCACCAATCACCTCCTTATTTTCCATGTGCCTTAGCATAGTTTCCAGGAGGATCTGCTCCGTGATCTTGCCAGGCACAGAGCTGAGACTGACTGGCCAGTAATTCTCCAGGTTTTGCTTTTTTCCCCTCTTTAAAAATGAAGGTTATATTTCCCCTTTTCCAGTCAGCAGAAACTTGATTGGACTGTCATGACTTCTCAACTATGATTGATAGTGGCTTAGCAACTTCATCCACCAGTTCCCTCAGGACCTGTGGATGCATCTCATCAGGTCCCCAAAAATATTTCCATGTTGCTGCTACTATTAGCCTAGCTTAAATTTCTATGGAAAACAAAGAACAAATCTAATTTGATTGGTATTTAAATAACTTGCTAGTTCATCTGTGACTCGGATCTTGCGCTGTAGGGTAGATTACTTCAGTGAATATTGGATCTAGATTTTCTCAGTGAAATAAAGCTTTGCTCATGAAGGTATGAAAAATTATTAGGTTTAAATCAGACACAGTGGTCTTCGTTATAGAAGACTGTTAATTACAAATACTGTGCAGTTTGCAGGCCATCTATTCTGACTGTAATTATGATGTCACTTGCACTTCGGTGCCTGAGAGTATTTTTCTCTCTAACTAGTGCTCATTCTTTTGACTCAGCAAGGAGCTTCTCTTGATGGTAGAAATAACCCATTTGTTGTCTCCATGGCTATAGAATAAGACAGAAGGGAGTGAAAGCTTGGGAAACAGCCCCTAATTGAAGCAGGCAGTAAGCCCTAAGTGACTGTGTGGGCCGACACAACAGAGGGAGCATGTCTTGAATGGAATATGATTTTAAAACAGTCTTAAAACGGGCCTGTTTGCTGTGCTTTTTGCTCAGTGCCATACATATTAATTAGAGCTTTAGCACAGCTTCCCAGCAAACACCATTTTCCCTCAGAGAGAAACAAGGAGAGGGAGAATTCTGATGTTGGTAATCAGGTACGATGAATAAGCGTCAGCAACAATGGATTTAGTTTAAGCTGGCCTGGAAGTTATTGCAGCTTTCTGCTTTTATAAAGGAAACCTGTGTGTCAGCTTCTCGTAGTGACAGAGACGCTGAGAATTGGCATGTGAGGATAACGTGATAATATAGAGACCCCAGGGAGTATGTGTACACAAAAATGCATCTCAGTCAGGCAGAAGGCCGTGCTGTGATTTCAGTAAAGAGCTATGACAGGAAATCAATGGCTTTGAGAAGGGCCCACAATAAGGCAGCAGTGTTATATGTGCTTTCTTCATTCTGCTTCTCCCTTCCCCTGCTTCCCTCACTTCATAAAGACACGGAGCTGCATGATCTCATATTTGAGTTTTGTTAACTCTGTGCCTCCGAGTCGCTCAAGCAGTGAAGTGATTCAGGGAATACAAAGTACCTCCAAGCCAGACCGTAGGGCTGGAGAACAGGGATGAGTCGTGGTGGGTCTTGGGTTTGCTGACAGGCTCCAATTACCCTGCAGGCAGTCTGTGTAGACTCCATCACAACTGGCATCTGATCTTCAGAAACTTCTCAAAGTGTCTTAGTGCAGCCTTCACTCCATTGTGTATTTCCTGGTGTGTGGGTCAACGCTAAGTCCCTCTTCCAAAATTCTACCTAGGGGAGGATGTTCTGGTAGGATGGTCTAGCCATGT
This sequence comes from Merops nubicus, assembly GCF_000691845.1. Classification (NCBI taxonomy): domain Eukaryota; kingdom Metazoa; phylum Chordata; class Aves; order Coraciiformes; family Meropidae; genus Merops; species Merops nubicus. The sequence goes on along the minus strand of NW_008618647.1, from coordinate 5,941 downwards.
AATCCCAGTTTATAGACTTTACATTAGGCACTGACTTTGCAGAACTTCAAAGACTTAATGTCAAATTTTCCAGGATGCCTTTTTTTTTTTTCTCCAATTTCTTTTTGTCTAAAAAGGTAAAATAAGAATGATTAATAAAAAGTAGAGCAAAGGGTGGCTGTGTAGCACTAACTGACACAGTCAGTGTTCAATGTTACAGTTTGTAATCATGTTGTTATATTTAAATTTATGAACTACCCCTGTATTTTCTACATAGACATGCAGTAGATTCAGATGTCAAGCTGCATGTGCATGGTTATACATTTTATTATTTCCTGACTTGAATGATTAATCATTTTCTGCTAATATTCATATCAGCTTACAGACCCTGAAACATGGTGAGGGGGGAAAAGACTGAGAGACTATTCCTCCAATGTCCTGTCCCATTAAGGAGGGTATGGAGTCAGGGAGGGCCCTGGGAGCTAAGTTACATTGTCCAAAACACTTTCCTTGCACACTGCACAGTGAAAGGGCAAAAAGGGTGGACTGCAGGCAGGTAAAAATCCTCCTTCCACATTAACCCCTATTTCATGACTGTATGAAAATTTGGGTATGTATATGGCTTTGGTTCAATGGAAATAAAGTTGGACCTCTTGGAAAGTAATACAGTTCTAGGTCAGATGTACTCTTTAGGAATAAAAAGTCTAATAGCACTCAAATGAGGGAGATTCACTTAAATATATGGAAGACAGAAGATGATGTTAAGGCAAGTCTGCAGGTGAGTGAAAGGGATGACAGGGTATTAATTGGATTTTTTTTTTTTATTATTTAAGATTATATGATATCTTATATTCAGATGATGTTATAAAGCCAGGAACACTTTAGGGCTTCATTGTTCTTAAATATAACCCTATGCTTGGGTGTATGAGCATTCTGGACTTGGGTGACCTTTTCCATGTTGGCTTAGAGAGGTAGTGTCAACAATCCAGTGACATTAAATAGTAATCCACTTGGTTTCTTTAGCTAACTGCTAGCACTGTATGATTTTCTACCATGGAATTAACTAGGAGACTATGTTCTTGCTGGTGCTTCTGAGTGCTTCTCACCTTACCCAAGAACCCAGTTCTTTCTCTGTGGAAAACTACGAGAAACAGCCATAGACTTGGCTCATTAAAGAGAGAGACAATTCTAAATTGATTTTTTTTTTTTCCCATGAAGTCTTCTTTTTTGTCAGAGATCAATATTTCAATACACCACTGCATAACAGATTATTCAGAAGTTATTCAGTGGAAAGCTCAGAGGAAGGAGAGAGCATTCTCTAGCATCTAGGAGAATCCTCTGCAAACAAATACAATTTAATGACTGCTTTTTCTAGGCTGTGAACGTTTAAGTTCAGGCAGGCATTGATTAGCTGGAAAACGTGCTCATAAGGGAAAAACCTGTTAGGGTTTTGTCCATAGCAGCAGCTGAGCTGCATAAAATACATGAATTACACAAAAGTAAGAACATACCCTCTGTCTAATGATTAAACCTTCAGGGGTGCTGGGGTTAGCTGTCCTCCAGTCATAGCTACACCGTAGAGTGGGTGATAAATAAGTGGAGAATTGTTTGAAATGCAGAAGTCCCTTGACCACAGCAAAGGTTGCCTGATTGACTTTCCCTATAGAATAGGGCTGGGCCTGGGTGATTATAAGTTAGTGGTCAACACCACGTTCAGGTTTGCTTGTGCTCTAACTGAACAACTAGTCCAGCCTTCCAAAGGCACTGAAGTGCCACTGCATCCTGCCTAGAAGACTGGCGCCTGCTAGATCAATGGATCTTTTCCTTCCTTAGCTGCTAAACATCATAACTCACTGCTCTTGAGCTCTAGTGGCGTGAGGAAAATTAAAACTTGAGAATTATTCTAGCAGGAAAGAGCCACTGAGTGAAAAAGTTTTACTTGGAGATCCCATCATCACGAGGTGGATGACAGCTCGGGTCAATTCTAGCCATAGCAGTCAGGAGGCATCCATCCCTTTGGGAAATGGAGAGCTGAGGATTGAATGCTTGGAGAAGCAGCATACAAATCTTTGCCTTAACTGGCATGGAGGCCTGAGGGCATTGTATCATGGTGTGCCAGGCAGGATTTTGAGATCAGGAGGTGCTGTGATGGGACATAGCTCCCTGAGGATGCCCACAGTTCCCTTGAAGGTCTCTTGGGTTTGTTTGCCTCGCATATACACGTTCTTGAAAACATTCAAAAAGTGTTTCTTCCTCTGAAAGAGAAACATTTACCAGCTTCAAAAATGGGAATATTTCATCCTTTCCTCCAGGTATCTGTAATCTGGCCTTTGCTTGCTTATTCATGTTCATGGCTGAAAGCAAGGACTACTTATGCTGCTTGCAATCTATTGCATCTTCTGTAAGCTGTCCTAAAACTTCATCTTTTCATTCTTATTTCTCCTCTGTCTGGATTCCTAGAAGTCCTGCTATTATTAGCATTGTCCCTGGTGCCTTGTTTCTTCAGGCTTAAAGTATCCTGCTGTTGATGTATGATGTACATGTATACTTGGGTTGTTACAGTATCGTTCACTTAAATACTACATTCTTGAACATTTCAAGGAAAAGAATTTCAAAACAAGAAACATCAAGCTGAAGTCTTGAGAACATAAAACATTAGGAGTCAATGACAGTGCTGAAATACTTTTTTAAATTTTTTTTTCAAAATAGAAAATGTATCAAAGTGGATTATGCTCTTGGGGGAGATTATTTTGGGCAATTTGTTTTTTGCCAGAAAGTTCTCAAACAAAAACTGTCTATTTTAAAAGAAGAAAGCTTCAGAGGCAGAAATTGGAGACATCAGTGAAATGCTTCCTGGAACAGCACTAGATAGTATTGGTAGAAGTTGCAAAATCTTGTCCTTATGGGCTTACAAAGGCTCCAGGTATCTCAGTAGAAAAAAAAACTTACTAGGTGGGCAAAATGCTTCACTAATACTTGAAAAGAAAGAGAGTCTGTTCATAAACTGTAGGTTGGAACAGAAAGGCATCATTTCAGTAGCTACAGAAACTGAAACCATCTGTGTGTCACACTGGCTGAATACCAATATTATCTAACGTCCTTCATTTGTGATGGTTACACTGACAGAAGGATCCATTGAAATTCACCATAGATTGTGTTTTTTTTTAAGCTGTGTGTTGGAGGCAGATCCACCACATTGCCATCCTCCCTGATTGCTGACATTTAAAAAGAGAAGTCAAGAGGTACGTGGGCATTTCCAGCACCTTCTCTTGAAATGCCAACCCCTTTGACTCGACATCAAGAACAGGCCAAACACACCCACATGGATCTGCCCCACGCCAGTTGTGCAGCAGTCAGAACGAGTCATGAATGTTAATCACTCTTGTTTCATTACAGATATGGAGGGTTCTTAAGAGGTGAAATCTTCAAGCCCTTTATGCCAAGTTCATCACTTGCTTAAGTTCACTGCTGAGCTGCAGTTTTCTAGAACTGTACTGCCTGCTCATTTGACACTCTGCCTCTTAGAGAAGCCATAGATTTCCTGTCAAAAGTGGTATTATATATTCAGCAGAACTCACCTTTCTTCTGGACGATTCACAAATTCTTCTGTGCAAAACAATCTCTTCAAGGATGTCATCACTTTATGCTATAACTGACATGTTTTGGATGAAATATGTTTCAGGGGAGAAAAAAAATTACATGCTGTCCCATGTTTTATCAGTTGAGGAAGCAAAAAGTCCCAATCAGAAGTGTACAGCCAACAGAAAATGGGCCTATGTTCTGCCAGTTTGCCTACAAATTTTTGATTGTATGCACAGTTGCTGTCTGATCTTGGATCTACAGATGTGCTGTTCAAGTGGAGGACTTTTAGCCGTGGTGAAATGATTGAGGAAAAATCCTATAACTGAATGCATCCTGAGATGTTCAACCTGACACTGAATTTGCGTTATGAAGCTGAAAAGCGTTGCTTAGAAATCTACAATGCAAAGGCAAATCTTTTAACTGTATGCAGTTTGCCCAAGGTAATTTCAGTGTCTGACTGCAGGAAATATCAGACACTTCCTCACCAACAAGAGTAGATTTATCCAAGTGTATAAATCCAGTGGTCTCAGGCAAATCTTTCCCTCAGAGTTCAGTGATGCAGGTTTCAATCCATGCTTTGCAAAAGTTGTTAGTTTCAATTACAATATGATCTGCTTGTAATGAGCTTTAAGTCAAGCAGTCAAAAAATAATAAATAGAGTAGTCTATATTAAAAAAATAAATCCTGTTGAGTTAAAAAGACCTCTCAAGAGCTGGCTACTTTCAAAGCAATCATTCTTTCAAACAAATTACTTGGAATACTAACTGAGCTAACTGTAGCTTTCTCACTTCTGTGATTTCTTCCATTTTTGTTCTGTAATTTTTCATTTTGCTTCATTAAATTGTACCATAAAATTAAAATTGGGATGGTAGATTTTCATATATAGTGGGTTTTTTTTAAATTCTGAAGAGCAGGAACAAGCAGAAGTACGTTCTTGAAGAAGTTTATGCTGATATTTCTGACTCACAGAATTTTTTTCTCAGGCGTTTTTGAGGCTTGGAAGTTGAAGACAGATTTTAAAACCCTAGAATTTCTCCCATATAAAGCCTCTGTTTCTCACACTGCTTTAATCACAAGCATGGAACTATTGGGAAGACTTCCTGCTTTAGGAGTATAGAGAGTGTCTGTTTTTGGCCAGTTGTTTCCTGTCCATACTGTGTTCAGCTCTGCATCTAGTAACCGAGGGCAGATTTAGCATCAGCCAAGACCACTGGGGGTTGTAGCTCCATCTATTCATATTTCTAGCAGGCTATGTAGAACATAATGGAGGAAATTCACACCAAACCACAGCCCATCTTCCCTGGCCTCACCAACACTGCAGCTTCATCCAGTCTGAATACAATAATCCCACCTGGATGAAGCACCTACTTTTATACAATGATTGCTGCTTTTGTCCAGGACTTTTAAGATCCCCTGAGCCAGTATGAAGAAAAGTGTCATCTGAAAGGCAAGTCCAGTTGTGATTCAGTGAAGCAAAAATTTCAAACATTTCCTTTCCATTTCAGTGAGAACTGTCATGGGGCTTATAGGTATATATTTTTTAATTAAAGTTAATTTTTACAATAGCCTATCCATGCCCTTATCAAGAATAAGGAGTGTACACATCAGGTCCTTTGCATGCATGGTGAAATTTTCTCTATATCCTTCCTAGTCCTGTCAGAAGTGTATTCTCATGTGTTGCTTTTTTATACCATGATTTCAGTCTGCCTTTAGCTGTGTTGTTGCCTGTGTTGCTTCCATTTCTCCCTATAGCAGCGATCATATTATTTCTTTATATATTTAAAAATTCAGAACTTAGCCTGAGGCTTTTCAATGAAAATACAGTGCTTCTATTAGAAGCTTCCTAAATAAATTCTAGTTCCTGTCTGTGCTGCTATAAACCAATGTACAAATACCCAGAATTGCTCACTGATAATCCTAGACTCATAGAATGTTAGGGGTTGGAAGGGAACTCTGAAATCATCTAGTCCAACCCCCCTGCCAGAGCAGGGTCACCCAGAGCAGTTTGCACAGGACCACATCCAGGCAGTATTTGAAAGCCTCCAGAGAAGGAGACTCCACAACCTCTCTGGGCAGCCTGTTCCAGTGCTCTGTCACCCTCACAGTAAAGAAGTTTTTCCTGATGTTGAGGTGGAAATTCCTGTATTTCAGTTTGTGCTTGTCACCTCTCATCCTTTCACCAGGCATCGTGAAAAAGTCACCAGCCTTTTTGGCAGCACAGCTCTGGTGTATCAGCTACTCCTCCCAGCTCTGTACCATCAGCAGAATTGCTGAGGGTACACTCTATCCTTTCCTCCAGGTCATTGATGAAGACGTTGATGTTGAATATTAAAACTTGGTGTGGTTTATATTTATGTGTCGAGTTTTGCACTTGGGGAAG